>NW_027062705.1:415025-694215 GCF_032884065.1 Artemia franciscana
AGATTCCCCTCAATATAGTAAATCATTACTAGAAAAAGAAGGAATGCCTTATTTATGGAATAATGGTCTTTGCTCTAGTGATGTACCAACAAATTTAGAAAGCCAGGTACGATTTATATTAGAGAGTCAGGAAATTCAGCATTGGCAAGGGCTGGTTTTAGATTCTACAAGGTTCAAGGTTCTTTTATTGCAACCAATATATACAAAATATTAGGTAACTCAAGGCTGAGAGTATAGCTCGAATACAATTGAGCTACCTTTAAGAAACACTAAATATGCACAAAAATTAAAAATAAATACTTCTCTTAACCAATCTTGGCAGAAATAAATAAAAAACAAATCCCGTGCCCAACGATACCACTTCCATCCTCCGCGCACCATCCTGAGACACAATTAAATTTACAACTTAAAACCAAGTGAGTCATAAGACATCTGGAGGCCCCACGGGCGAACCCCGGAGACCAACCCAATCCTTTAAGAAAAATAATAAACATCCTTAAAAAAAAAATCATATTATTTAGATTTATAACTTTCAATCAGCAATCTTTTCAACTTCCGTCTTATAGCATCTATGCTTACATTAAAATCAATCTCATTTTTCAATCTTTCCCAATGTAGAGGAATCAAAGACCTCAGGCAAAAACGCGACCTCTCTGTAACTACCTTAGGAGTCCGCAGATTATATTTACCACGGGTTTCAACTTGTGAAGACGAAGGAGAAGAAATAAGACCCATCGATGCAAAATATCTGGGGAGGTTTTCTCGTTCAAGCTTAATCTTAAACATAACACTTAAAAATTGGATACTTTGCCGAACAGGAAGAATATTATGAAGTGAAAAAAGGGTCTCTGTTGTGGATTTTAAGGGGAAGTTTGATGGCGATGGCAGAAAAGGTTTAAGGATTACTTTTAAAAGTGTTCAAAAAAATAATAGATGCATAATCAAAATGGGATTGCACAAGGGAAAAGTAAATGGATTTAAGAGCGCAATATGGAAGAAGGTTTTTCAGTCTGCACAGTATACCAACTCCACGGGAGACTTTGCTCTAACCTGATTAATTTGCTCTTTCCATGACAAATTCTCATCAAACACAACTCCCAAATATCTTATCAATACAACCCTTTCAATAACAGACTCAGGTTCATTCGCAGAAAGGGAAACTGATTCTATATCTGGAAACTTGTGACCCGTCCTGCTGTAAACAATAAACTTCGTCTTCTTTCTCTTCAGAAGTAGTCTATTATCAGAGAGCCAAGTAGACAATCTATCATATGCGGAGGTTAAATTGACCAATAGCTCTTCACGAGATTTACCAGAAACGGTTGCTGCAGTGTCCTTAGCAAACTGAGTATCTATAGAAGAAACTCCAGTAGCTGAGCACAAATCATTAATGTAAACTAGAAAAAGCAGAGGTCCTAATACGGATCCCTGGGGAACACCAACCTTATCTGACTGCTGTAACGAATCAGATCTAACATCATTATATATAAGTATCTGCCGCCTACCATGAAGATACGATTCAAGTAACCTAAGGCAATTACCACGAATACCAGCATTCGAAAGCTTATACAAAAGAATTTCATGAGAAATGGAATCAAAAGCTTTCTGTATGTCTAAAAATATAGTTGCACGCGTTTCGCCACGGTCAAGACAATCACTAAAATTTTGGACAATAATAGCCATAGGATGATCAGTGCAATGCTCTTTTCTAAATCCAAACTGAATTTTAGAAATGTAATCAAATTTCTCAAAAAAAGAATAAATTCTGTTATACAGTGCTCGCTCTACAACCTTCGAAAAAGCAGAGAGTATCGATATAGGACGATAATTAGCAGGAAGCCTCGGGTCATCACCTTTATGTAGGGCAACAATTCTTGCTGATTTAAGTGTTGAAGGATAGACACCAGTTACAAATATAAGATTAATAATGTGGCATAAAACCGGTGACATAACTGGGAATATTTCTTTGACCAAAATAGTCGAAGATCCATCAAGGGCTTCAGATGAACCGTTCTTCATCTGTTTTAGTTCAATTTCAGTAACCGGGGAAAGGAACATGCTTTTATCAGAGGGAGGGGGTATGTGATCTTTAAATAAATCATTGTTATTATTATGTGGAGAAACATGAGATGCATTAGCTGTTTTTTTCACCGATGGTTACAAAATGAGCATTGAGCAAGTTCACTATTTCCTGCTTATCGGAAGAAAAAGTACCATCACCACGTAACATTTCATTCGGAAATAAAGATTTCTGAGACCTTCCCAACAGAGAGTTAATAAGTCTCCAAGTATGTTTTTGATCCCCACGAGCTTCTACAAATGATTTTTCAAATTATCTAGCTTTTGCTTTCTGAATTAACTGTGTCAGGACATTTTTATACTTTTTAAACTCTTCTTTAGTTTTAGTAGATGGGAATGACATAGATATTTTAAATAGCTTTTTTATTGAAATAGAGTGTAGAAGCCCGCGTGAGATCCATGGTTTTTTAGGGAGTGTATATTTTTTTATTTTAATGCGTCTCAATGGACATGCTTCATCCAAGCACTCACGGAATTATTTTAAAAACAGAGCCGTAGAAATCTCAGGGCATTCACATTCTAGAATTGCAGTCCATTCATTTAAATACAAAAGGTTCCTCAATTTATCCATTCCTTCTTTATCAATTTTTCGAGTTTGTTTAAATTCCGAAATTTTGGTCTGTGATTAATTCCAACATCCACAACTACCACACAATGGTCAGAAACATCTGTAAATATAATATACGAAAGACTAACGGGGATAGTAAAAAAAAATATTATCAATGAGAGTAGCCGTATCTTCCGTAACCCGGGTCGCAGACCTGCATGATGGTAAAAGTGATTTTGATAGGTTCATGCACAGAAACTCAAGCGATTTTTCATGCAAATGATTAGAAATTCCCGGTATATTTGTCTGAGCTAACAATAAATTAATATTAAAATCACCCATTACCAGAACTTGCTCAGAATTCAAATTAGTCGCATCTTCAAGGAAGCATTCACAAATTCGCAAAAACTCTTGTAACGAAGCCGATGGTGATCGATAAACAACACAAACAAGAACTTTCCTATTATCAATCACACACTCAATGCAAAGGCTCTCAAAAGTCATCTCTTGGTCATGCTTAGATAGTTGCTTCTTCACAACAAATCAATACAACCCGAACAAAAAGTCCAACTCCGAACATATCATCCCGAACAAAAAGTCCAACTCCGCCACCCTGTCTATTTTCTCTATTATTAGATATAAATTTAAACCCATCACAATTCATGAATTCTGCATTTTCATTACTTAAAAACCTTTCACATAGGCCTAAGATACTTACCCTGTGGTTACAAAGTAACTGCGAAACAAACTCGTGGCTACTAGCCAAACCTCTGCAGTTAAAAAGTGCTGATCTTAAGTTCCCATCAATTACAGGTGTTCCTAAATCCCCTTCAGATAAAAAATCAGTAGCAGGAAGGCTAGCTAAATGATCATCATAAACACCTACATACAACCATACAATATTATAATCAGGCAAAACCTAGTTTTGGAGAGGAAGTTTATTTTAAATTTAATTTACCGGCTATGATTCTACGTCGTTGGATCCAGCTTAGGACAAATTGTCTTCCAATCCAGAACAGGCAAAAAACGTTCGACAAAAATAAAATGATAGTTGGTCCTGATAGGCGGTATGTTTGTCCCCTTTGTAAAGATGATGATGAAGACTTGGATCATTTTCTCCGAAAATGCCCAGTGCTCTTGGATTTACGGGAAATTTATTTGCATGGGATTAATTTGATGCTTCCGAGTATTCTAGAAAATAGTAACCCAACCACAATATTTCGAGTGGGAGTATATAAAGAGAAATCCTTAATAAGAAGAAAAAGTTTTATATGACTAATTTCTTTTGTAGTTAGATTAGGCACTTTTTGTGTTGAATTCTGTTTTTTGTGCGTGTTCCTATTGTTGTTAATTTCCTTGCTTGTTTGTTATTTATTTATATTTTTGTGTGTATATGGCCCATGGGTTTTTGAAATACACCTATCTATCTATTCTAAATACAAAATTTCAAATAGTAATACTGATGACGATCACTGCTTATGTAACCGAAATATCTAGTATTTTGTTAAATTAATCACTGTCTATTAAAAGGTTTTTTAACCATATTAGAACTTTTATTTATCGTCATGGAAAGACAGTGTGGTCTTCGAAATTATCAAAGTAATACTGTAAATGGGGTGGTGTGGTAGAGGTAGTGGCAGCAGTAGTAGTGGTGATAGTTGTAGAAATTGTAGTAGTATGCAAATATTGCCTTTTTGATCATCACCCTCATCATTTCCTGAAACTTCCAAATTAATATAATCAATCATTCCTGAGTTACGCCCTTTTGACAAACCGTATACAAATAACGTGTTTTGATTTAGTTCCACACTCTACTTAATATTCTCTGAAAGATTCACCTGAATGTCTTTCGTCTCTTTGGAAACTAAAGTTCAGCCTGTTCCATAAAAACCTTGTATGCCCCGGGGTATAACTTACAACCCTTGGTCCTGGGTTGAGTACCCACATTGCAATAAGTGCAATGTGGGGTTGAGTCCACCCTGAAGACATTATTATATATTCTGTGGAATATTGTGAACAAAATTGCTGCCTTACATTTCGATCAGATTTGTTTGGGGAAAAGAGGATGTCAATGAGGGAGAGGAGATTAGGCTAGTTGCCCTCCATCACTTTTACCTTTTAAAAGAGAACTAAAACTATACATTGTCAATCAAATGAGCCTCTTTTAAAGTTCACACGACCATTCTTTGCCATAAAAACTTTATATACCCCAGGGGAATAACTTTCAACACTTGCCCCCAAATGTCTTGTTATGTAATCTTTTTACTATATTTTGAACAAAAGGCTATCTCAAAATTTCTATTATATGAGCTACGGGAAAATACGACGTTTGTGTGTGTGGGGGAGGGGATCTAGCTGTCTTCCAATTATTTCGACTCTTAAAAAGGGCCCTACAGCTTCTGATTTCCAAGCCGATGAGCCCCTCCGAAGTTCATACGACCCCCCTTTTTAAAAAACCCTCATATGCCCCAGGGCATAATTTACAACCCTTGCCCTGATGGCTGTGGAGGGGTTGTCATCCTCAAAAATATAATTTCAAGACCTTACATCGACGCTAAACAAAACGTTTATCTCAAAACGTCGATTGGATGTGTTCGAAAGTAATGATGGGCGTTGGGGGGGGGGGGGGGTCTTTCTCCAACCACTTCCCACTATTGAAAGGGGCACAATCCCTTTCTCAAGTCTCTACGAGAACTCCTTCTATACGATCCGCCCTGGTCTGAAATAAAAACAAAAATGCATTGTGCACCCACCGCTCTTTACTTAGACAGCGCCATTGCACTGCCTATGATCACGCCATCAAATTAAGCACGAATGAGAACACCTATTAGGAGGTTTCCTATCTACGGTCTCTCTACAAAAACATAAACCTTATGTCTAGTTTTGTAAGAAAAAAGGCCACAGACTTTTGACTATTAGTTAGCTTTTTTTTAGAGTGATCGAATTGAAACCAGTGGTTATAGGTTATTAGACAGAACATCGAAGTTCCGTCGAATTTTCGTTCTTCCCGGAGAATTGGAATTTTTGGACCTGTTCCTTTTGAGCACCAAGCAACTGTGACAGACTAATTTTTAAGGCCCAAATATGATACAAACCCCCAAAAATATAAGTTAAATTCGGGATTGTCAAGCAAATATAAATTCTACTTCGTAGAAAACTTAATTCGGTGGGATGAAAAATTGGTGAGTTTCGCAGTCTGAAAGAGATAATTTACATTCATATTTAGGCAAAAAATATATAAGCCATGCGTATCTCAAGATAAGCATTGTTGCTAAGCTCCCGCTTTTTACCTAGGCTTTTTGTTATGCAGCTAAAAAACAGGTAAAAACAGATGGCAAAAGTGGTCCAGTCAGTGAAAAGAATGAACAAGTGGCAGAGGCCATGTCGTTGATTAGTGACTATGTATATATATATATATATACATATATATATATATATATATATATATATAAATATATATATATATATATATATATATATATATATATATATATATATTACGTTGAATGTTCGAAATTTGGGAATGTAAACATTCACCAGTGAACGTCCGAAATATCTTTTTTTTTCTCCTTGGATTTAGTCAGCGTTACCAGTCTACTTTTTCAGTTCTATGCAAGGTTTGTTGGTGACAGGTTAGATTAGGTTGAGTTAGTTTAGGTTTGTAATTTATTGCCATCCTTTGTTAAACATAAAAGGATTAAACGGAACAGAAAACTGAAAGCGAAACAGTAGTTCTCAATCACCTTACTGTCATTAGTAGTCTCCATCAACAACACCAGGGCCCTATATAGTACATTTATCCCTTTTTAAAAGTTCTTAAAAAGTTTTTAAACGTTTAAATGAAGATTATCCCTTTGAAAGTCATGAATCTAGCTTAGATAAATGACATATTTCCCAAAGCCGGGAAAAGAGGAAACAATTACGTTCCCTAGGCTTAGAAAATATTGACGATGTTAAAGAATCCCAATTTAATACATTCCCATCGGCAATTGAAAAAGTGTTGGAACGTCGTGAAAAGAACTGGTGAAACACATGGCGAAAAGAACTGGAGTATGAAGTGGAGAATACCCATTATGGGCTCCGAAGAAAAACAAGCACCATTGACTATCTTATGCTCCTGAAGCAAGTGCAATATATTTGCAAAACACAAAAGCCGATACATGATTACCTACATTAATAATTATACCTACAAGATGAGAATACCAATACTGAGCACTTGAAGAAGAATTTTGTGAAACGCTGTACTTTTAGTTGGAATAGTTTACCGAAAGGGTAGCCCTAAAATCCTGTCAGCTGGCAAAAAAAAACCCGTCATAACTCGTGGTTGACGGTCTATTAGTCTATTACGTCGTATATTCTTTTTTTTTGAAGGCGAGGGGAGTTCAAACACTATACAAATTGCTGCAAAAAAAGTCACTGCCATACATAGAGGTGGTTTATCAACAGCAAATGTGAAAACGTGAAATAGGGGATCCACAAGGCTCTACTATAGGACCTATAGTGTAAATTACATAGCGAGGTAAACATTACAACAAAGGAAATTGTTTACTTGGATGTAATATTTGCAAATGATAATAACATAGGTGTCTCAGGAACATCACAGTCAGAAGCTGAAAAAGTAAATGAGGATACAACATTAAAGTTAACCAAAGTTCAAAGTTGATAAGCTTCTTAGTTATTGCCTTTGTGGACAATGCATCCATACCTGGCAGAACTTCTGTCTCGTATCTTCACGAATAAATTAAGCATGAAAATTAACATTAATTGGGTTACATCACCTTGCACAAGGCTTTAAATATTGTGAAGATATAGACGCTTCCAACTTGGGCCTTAAAGAAGACTTCTCGTATGAGAATGATCAATATTATGTTACACCCAAACTAAAATTTGCTCTTTCTCCTATTTAGCATTTTTAAATGTGTATAAACAGCTGACCACCCTTCATACACGTTTGACTATCCAGCCAAATTGGCTTTGCTTGATAAATTCCTGATTTTATAAATTATATTATATCAAGAAAAAATTAATGGCAGTGTTCTAACGAAGCGGCCTCTTCTAGAAGAATTCTCACATAGTCCTGATATTTTCTGCTCATAGGAGAATTTTCTCTTAAAAGAGGGGAATGATTTAATTGAGCTGAATGGTTGAAATAAACGTTTTGTATCTCCAGTGGCTAGTACTAGAAGAGGTAGGCAATATGGTGGCGTCGCAGTTTTAGTAACAGCTTATACCGTGCCTATAATTTATGCCTTCACTGAAGTTTTTGTCGGAGTGAAGATCAATAGAAAAATTATATATTCTGTTTACTTGCAAACTGATCATAAAGATAAAAAGTCTGACACGAAATTCAGCATATCACGTATAAAATTTGCTAAATTTGTCTCAGGCGGCATCAGTTCTGGATCCCAACGTAATTCTACGTATATATCTCATTACATTCTTAACGATCAATCTGGCTCTCAAGCTCATTTAATTCTTTCTTCGTGTAAAGATATCGATTATGTAATAAATGAGATTGACCTCACAGACATTCACAACTCGGGCTCAACCTCGGGTCTAAACTTCTTCCAGACTGACATTAACGTATCTGACCATTTCCAGGTTATAAACACATTCAAATTATGCGGTCCTTTCCGTGCACCATATCTAAGAAAAAGTAGTTCTATGTATCTGATTGGGATAACATAGATGCTAACTTGTTTCAGTCAGTCTGTGATATACACTTGACAAGATGAAAGTTCCATTCCAGTTTCTACAAAAAGTCCAATCACTACCGACGTCAGAGAAGCAAGTTCTGCTAAAAATCTATACAGGTGAGCTGATTCACGCAATACGTAGCTAAAAAAGATTGTTCCAATCAGAAAAGTACGCGTAGGATCTGAAGACCTTGGTTGGTCCGAAAACATTGAGTTAGAGGTTGGTCAGCATGCTTCTGTGTTCTGGTGTTCCTTGTGAAAAGAGCACGAAAAGCACCGTAACAGTCCTGTTAATCAAATCCATTTATATACTATAGACCAATTCCAAGTATCTGTCTTAACATAAAACTAGTATATTTAATCAAGTCCTCGGATGGTCCAAAAATACTGAGTTAATGGATTCTCGGCATGCCTCTGGGTTTTAGCAATACTTGCGGGAAAAGCTTGTAAAGCCTTGCAGCGGTCCTGTGAGTGAAATTCGCATGTATACTATAGGCCATTTTGCTAAGTGTCTGTCTAAACATCAAGGTAACATAATTGATCAAACTATTGAATTAGTTCGTGCGAATGTTTCCTGCGCAAAAACTGTCGAAGAATAAAACTTCCGGCGATTTTTTCGATGCTAAGTTGCCAAGTGAAGCTGAGGGGATCTTTTATTGTGAATCTGAGTCTTTTCCACTGGAGCAAACACTCCAAATGTATCACGAATTAAAGTTCAATGCTGCACTGGGAAGTTCGATCCATGCTAAAAGTTTATTAATGTCACCTCCAATGCAAAAAGAAGAAATTAAAAAGCTAAAGAAAAAGAGCTAAGAGCTCATATGGCACTTGTGACGAGGCCGGAAGAGCCAAGAGCTCGTATGGTATGAGCTCCTGCAAAATTCTAAAAATCAATATATTGCTTTAAAAGAAAAATCAGAGGCTTAATGCCGGTCGGGATTTAAAATAAGAGCTATAAGTCACGAGGTCCTACTAAATATCAAAATTCATTAAGATGCGACAACCCACTCGTAAGTTAAAAATACCTCAATTTTTTAATTTTTCCACTCCCTTCAGCCCCCCAGATGGCCAAATCGGGGAAAACGACTTTATATAGTCAATTTGTGCAGCTCCCTGACACGCCTACCAATTTTCATCGTCCTAGCACGTCCAGAAGCATCAAACTCGCCAAAGCACTGAACTCCACGCCCTAACTCCCCCAAAGAGAGCGGATCCAGTCCGGTTACGTCAATCACGTATCTATAACATTTATAAGCGTTTTCCAAGATTTCCGGTTTTCCCTTCAACTCCCCCCCCCAATGTCAACAGATCTGGTCGGGATTTGAAATAAGAGCTCTAGACACAAGTTTCTTCTAAATATCAAATTTCATTAATATCCGATCACGCGTTCTTAAGTTAAAAATACATCAATTTTTATAATTTTTCCAAATTAACAAACCCCAGCTCCCCCAAAGAGAACAGATCCGTTCCAATTATGTCAATCACGTATCTATAACTTTAGCTTATTCTTCCCATCAACTTTCATCCCCATCTCTCCACTCTAAGCGTTTTTCAAGATTTCCGGAATCCAAGATTTCTGTTTTCCCCTCTCCAACCCTCTATATCCCCGGATCCGATTCGAACAGAAAATGGAGCATCTGAGAAATTAGATCCTTCTTTATATCAAGTTTCATTAAGATCCGAAAACCATTCGTAAGATACCTCGATTTACATATTTTCCAAGAATTACAGTTTCCCCACCAACTCCACCCAATGTCACCGGACCTGGTCGGGATCTAAAATAAGAATTCTAAAGCACAAGATCCTTCTAGATATCAAATTTCATTAAGATCTGATCACCCGTTCGTTAGTTACAAACACCTCATTTTTTCTAATTTTTCCGAATTACTCCCACCCCAACTCCACCAAAGAGAGCGGATCTGGTCTGGTTATGTCAGTCACGTATCTTGGACTTTGCTTATTCTTTCCACCATGTTTCATCCTGATCTCTCTGCTTTGAGCGTTTTCCAAGATTTTCGCCCCCCCCCCCCCAATGACACTGAATCCGGCCGGGATTTAAAATAAGTGATCTGAGTTACGAGGTCCTTATAAATATGAAATTTCAATAAGATCCGAATACTCTTTCGTAAGTTTAAAATACCTCATTTTTTTCTATTTTTTTAGAATTAACCCTTCACTCCCAAACTCTCCCAAAGAGAACAGATCCGTTTCGGTTATGTAGATCACGTTTCTTGGACTTGTGCTTATTTTTCCCACCATGTTTCAACCCGATCCCTCAACTGTAAGCGTTTTCCAAGATTTTAGACTCCCCCCAACTCCTCCCAATGTCAGCGGATCCGGTAGGGATTTAAAATAAGAGCTATGAGACACGATATCCTTCCCACATCAAATTTCATTAAGATCCGATAACCCGTTCGTAAGTTAAAAATACCTCATTTTTTCTAATTTTTCCGTCGTTTAATCGTCAACCACTCCCCCCCCCCCAGATAGTCGAACCGGGGAAACGAAAATTTCTAATTTAATCTGGTCTGGTCCCTGATACGCCTGCCAAATTTCATCGTCCAAGCTTACCTGGAAGTGCCTAAAGCAGCAAAAGCGGGACAGACAGATAGACCGACCGATCCCGACCGATCCTTATCCTTATTCCAGATAAATTTGGAATTTTGCTTGCTCCAAACCATAATTTGTATGTGTTGGTTTCTTAAAGTGCAGTTTATCTGTTTTGTTTCATTTGAATCGCTGGGATATCTTCTTTTTTCTAATTGCGTTTATTGTTTTGCATTTCATTATGCTTTCCCTTTTAACATATCAGGCTAGTAATTTCTTCAATTTTTCATAAAATCACCGATTATCACTTAATTAGTCATCTTACCAAAGTTCTATACTATCAAATATCGAATTATTGAATACTTGGTTTATTATCTTTTTTTTTGTACCTTCCACCTTTGCTCTATTGGCTTCGTCAATTTACAAACATATTTCTGTCATGGTTGTCAGGACTGAAAAACAATTTCTCTCAATAGTCTAAATCTCCTTCCATGCGAATTATCCGCCAAGTTAATCAAGTACCCTTAAACTTTACAAATCCACTGAATACTAATGATACTAATGAATACTAATGAATAAAGCATTTGAGAGAGGAGCGAACATTAAACCTAGATTTTCTCTTTCTATTCCGTAATTAGAGACAAACAATTGCCTAGGTTCTCAGAATACTTACAAAAGATTCTATAGAATTAATCACACTAGGTGTTTTAAAAGTCTATTATCATAAATTAATCGCTATAAGACGTATTGCGATAGTATTTGACAGAAATTAAACAGATGAAAATCCTTAGGAACGTTCAGAGAAGAAAATTACCAAAAAACAGTTTGTATTTTTACAATTTATTGCAACTCTATTACATATATAAAAGAAAAGATAAGAAAAGTATAATATAAATATAACAGTCAAATCGACGTCAAATCTACGATATGTAGATTATGAAATTTTGAAACAAAGTCTACACTAAAAACCAGCACACGAAACCTGTAATCTGTATAATAGTTAGTTAACTGCCTTATATAATTTAAAAGAAAAAACGGCTGTAATTTAAATAAATAAAAACTTTTAAATATTAAAAATCCGAATATTTCGACTCCAAGTCCAGGAGCATTTATCAACGGTAAAATGAATTAAAATTAAATAAAATAAAAAGCAACATATAAAGAAGACAAACCAACAACATTTTTTAAAATTGTTAAAAGTATTGCAGTATTTTGTGAGTTATTAAGATGTTAGTTTTTTTTGTCTTTTCTTTATATTTTGCGTGTTATTTGTTTTTAAACTTTAGTTTTTCTCTTGTTGGTAAAGGCTCCCAGAAATGAAGTCGAAATATTCGAGTTTTATTTTTGAAAGTTTGCTGTTGTTGCTTTTTTTGGTTCCACTATTTTATTTAAATTATAACCGTCTCTCTCTCTCTCTCTCTCTCTCTCTCTCTCTCTCTCTCTCTCTCTCTCTCTCTCTCTCTCTCTCTCTCTCTCTCTCTCTCGCTCTCGAATTCTGTAAATGGAAAAACAGTGTGGTCTAAAAAATTATTAATTGTCTTACTGAAAATCAAATGGCAGAAAGAAAACACGAGAAAAGAGAGTAACAGTTACCATGGAAAGAGAGGAATGAGAAATAGTTGGGCAATCTAAAATATCAGAATTTTGCACCGGATGTCTCTAACATCATTAGATAAGGCCACTTTTTAGTAGACATTGAGATATTAAATATGTATTTTCCTAACACTCGTAAACCTTTCTGTTCTGCGGTAATCAAAGAGTTTGAAAATTTTTACCAAGAGATATTGTGTCTATAACGATGTTATTACACCATCAAACACGACCACCTGAAAACAGGTTTTGGTTTTACCGTTGAACGGAGAGGTTTACGAGTGTTAGGAAAATAAATATTTAATGTCTCAAGATCTACTGACAATACTTTATCAACGGCAAAAAGAATTAAAGTTAAATTAAATGAAAAGCATCATAAAAAGAACAAGACAAACCAAAAGTATTTGTTAAATAGTTAAATGTATAGCAGTATTTTGGAGGTTATTAAGATGTGAGCTTTTTTGTTTTTTTTTCTTTATATTTTGCGTGTCATTTGATTTAACTTAAGTTTTTTCCCGTTGGTAAAGGCTCCTAGACATGGAGTCGAAATATTCGGATTTTTTTTGAAATTTTGTTGTTGTTGCTTTTTTTGTTTCACTATTTTATTTAAATTAATACTATTTTATTTAGATTATAATTTTATTTAAATTATAAATTATTACTTAAAATATAAATCTCTCACTCTCTCTTAAATTCTGTAAATGGAAAAGCAGTGTGGTCTAACAATTATTAACTATCTTACAGATATTCAAATAGACAGACCGAAAACACGAGAAAAGAGAGTAACACTTACAGTGGAAATAGATGAATGAGAAATAGTTGCGTAAGCTAAAACATCAGCGTTTTGTACCGGATGTCTTAACTTATATATATATATATATATATATATATATATATATATATATATATATATATATATATATATATATATATATATATATATATATATATATATATATATATATATGATGTTATTAGATTATTCGATAAGACCATTTGTCAACAGATCTTGAGAAATTAAATATTTATTTTCCTAACACTCCTAAACCTCTGTTCTGTGAAATTTTCAAACAAGTTTGAAAATTTCTACTGAAAGATATTATCTCATATATATAACGATGATATTACATGATCAAACATGACCAGCTGAAAACAGATTCTGAGATATAAAATATTTTTAGTATTTAGAAACAATTTTGGTCTGGGATAATAAAAAATTCGATTTTTTTGAAGAAAGAACAAAGGTAATTGATAAATACTTCCTTTAAGGGTATTATATGTCCTTGAGGGGCTCTGGGAATGACAGGTGCATTAGTAGCCGCTCCCTCAATAAAGTACATAACTGCTAAGAAAGCCCTAATACATAAAAGTGTCAACTCTCGATAAAGCTTAATTTGACAATAATAATTTAACTATTCTTTATTTTACATAGCTTACACATTTTTTTATCCTTTTGAAATAATCAAATCCTCTTAACTTTTCTCAAGTTCCTCTCCAATTAAGGAATTCAGATCTTGAGAATTCTAAAATTCTTTTAAATTAATAGGGGGAGGGGATAAAGATCAATTTGTTAGAGTACTTTATAAATATCATTCGCTAATGACATTTCAAACTTATAAAACATCTTTTAATATCTCTTAAAAATTAAAGGAATATTTTTATTTGATTTATCAAGGCGTGCTGGATGAGTCCTTTATTCCTTGTCAAGTTTATGTAAGTTCTTTGTGAAAAAAGATAAACTTAGTCTTAAATTTTTATTTTGTGACCTTATTTAGTGCTTCAATTATTTCTTATTAGAATAGAAGTTTTGCTAAATGAGTATATTGTCACAGGTCAGATCGTTTCGTTTTAGGAAATTCTTAGTATTGCCTTGAAGCTGTTTCTGGTATCAATTAAATAAAAAAGAAATTTTTTCAGCTGAAAGTAAGAAGTAAGTTATAACGAACTTAACGATACCTTATAACGATAAAAACCGTGATACCTTATAACGATAATACCTTATAACGATTAACGATAAACTTATAACGAACAGAAATATTGCGCATATGAGGGGGGTTATCCTTTCCTCAACACTATATTCTTCACATTAAAGTTTTTCGGCCTTTTAAAAAAATGTTACTTATTGTTCTAATTAAATGACCCTTATGTTTCAGGGGTAGTTTTTAAATAATTGGGACAAAATTCAAACTTTACCGTACAGAGCGAGGTGTCATGGATGGGGCAACTCCCATCACATACGTATTAATTTCTATTTGTTCTATGTTTTAATGTGCCTCCTTACTTTCCATTGAAAAAACTTGTTTTTTATATTTAATTTCTGATGGTTTATTAAAACAATCCCACGAAATCTGGCCCCACCTCCACGGAGAAATACCCTCCGCACGGATATATACTCTAGACAATTCAATCCCGTTGAAAATTCACCCTGGAAAATACTCTGCAGCTCCGCGCGTAAAATTAAGACAGAAAAGAGAAAGCAAGAAATACAAAAATATTTCTGTATAGCAATTCTGGAAAGTCCCCCCAGTGTATAATTTCATTTGACAAGTTGGCCCCCTGGAAACTTTTTTTCCCATAGAAAGCTCCCCCTTGACAAAGAAAAGAAAAAAAAAAGCAGAAAATTCGTCTTCCCACCCTAAAATGTATGGATGCTTCTAACGAATACTATGCGTGAACAAGGAAACATTTTTATAACTTAAAGGCCTATCCCACGGGGATGTGGGGGGGGGGTAATGTTATATCAAAAGGCATAGTTGTTAGCCTTTCAACTATGATGAACAAAATGGCTATCTCAAATATTAATCGGACAACTTTGGGGGGAAAAGGGTGGGGAGAAAGCTAGTTGCCCTCCAATTTTTCGTCACTTAAAAAAGGCATCAGAGTTTTCAAATTCTGTTTGAATGAGCCCTCTCACGATATTATAGGACCACTAGGCGATAGGATCACCCCTAAAAAACCAACTAAATAACACACATCCGCAATCTTTGTTCTGGCAAAAAAAATAGAATTCCACATTTTGCGGATAGATGCTTGACAAATCTATAATATGGTTCTCGGCTACGCTGAATCTAACGATTTAATTTCCATTTAAATTCTATGACTTTTAGGGGGTGTTTCCCCCTTTTCTTGAAAATATGGCAATTTTCTCATGCTCGCAACCCTTAAAGGTTAAAACTAAACTTAATGAAACTTATTTATTTGAAATCAGCATAAAAATCGTTCTTTTGATGTATCTTACCCCCAAATGTCAGTAAAAAAAAATCCACTCAGCAAAAGTATTCTCAATGCCGGCTATTCTCGTCATTCACCTAATTTCCATTAACAATTAAATTCGCCTGCTTATTTCCAACGGTTGAATAAATGCATAAGTTCTGTACAAAAAACGCACCGACTGCCAGGAAGTAACAACGTACTTCCTTCAGTTCTTTAAAATAATTGAATTCCCTTAATTGCTTTTCTTTTTCAAATCCTTCTTTTAAAAAGGAAGACAATATTAAGATTTCTCAACTGAATGTCCTCTGCAAATGACTTCCAAAAAGCCATATAAAAAATCAGTTCCCTATGGTTAAGACAAAAGGGAGTACTAGTAATTAAGTCTAGCGAAGCGCATGAAATAAATCCTTCTTTCTCCTGTTTAATTCCTTTTCAAGTATGCTGGAATTGATAGTTGTATCTATTGCTTCATTTTCAGCTGCTGAAGTAATGTTTCCAGAAGTTCTACCTTTGGAGAATTAGTTGTAGCAGAACTGTTAATAATAGTAAGGTAGTGGTCCTGGGGGGTTAGACACAATGGGGGGTTAGTGGTCCTGGGGGGTTAGACATCCATGAACAAAGTGGTACATCTGCGTAGTATAATTCAAATTTTACATTTTAACTTGTCGTTACCCGTAGTAACGAGCAAAAAGGCTGCAATCTATTAATTTTCTAACGACCACGTCGTATGAAAGAAACGTTCATGACTTTGGAGGGGGCTCATTTGATTGGAAACTGATAGTATTAGTGCCGTTTTCAAGAGTCAAAATGATTGGACGGCAACCAATCTTCTTCCATTGTCATTTTTTGCTATTCAACCAATCAATAGCTCCCGAATGGGTCTAACTAAATTTTTTAGACCAGGAGCAGGTTGAATATCAAATGAACAATTTTTAGAAAGTCAGAAAAAATTCCAAGGGTTGGAGCTCCTTCTGTCGGCACAAGACATTAAATAGGGAAAAAATCAACGGATATATAGGTAATAACTGTTGACATGTTATTTTCCCCCTCTAAGGGGTGATAAGCGAGTAGTTAGATACCTTCAAGAAAAAGACACACAAAGTAGCAGGAAACGACGAAATTTCCATAGTTTCATAGCAATGTCCTCCACATTTACATCGATTACTTAAATTTTCCATCCCCATAACCTGACTAGATATCACGGTAAAATTTAATCCGTAGTCCTACTAAAAACAATCTTAGCAAGTATAGTACCCTGCCGTCTATTCTGTAGTCATTATACCTCAGTCATTGTTTTAAGTAGAAGGAATGGTATCAATAAAGACGGCAAAGACTATTCAGGCCCTGCAATTTCTTTTCGGTAGGTATTTCTGACGGCAAATCCTATGGAGAGGCTCCATTTTCCTTTTTTGGTAGGTATTTCCGACGGCAAATCCTAAACGACAACAAAGGCTAGGAGCATAGGGGGTGATGAAACGCACTATATGTTTGTGGATGAATCCTCAAAAGAAAAATGTATTTTTTTCAAACGTATTTCAAGATTTAACAACGAATGTTGTGTTGAATATGAACTAACAGGAGAGAAAAAATGTCCTGTCAAAGGAGAACATAAGGGATTATTCTATGGAGGGATTCTAACAATCCAAAGTTGACAATAATATGAATAATATGTATTATTATATATGATATTGTTACATTAATTTTTTTCTTTTGCATATAGTTGGTATGATTCTTTTGCCTATAGCAGGGCTTCTTAAACTTTTGTAATTCCCGACCCCATTTACGATTGCGAGTTTCTTAGCGACCCCAACAAATATAAAAGAAAAAGAAATGAATATTTTTTGATGATATATTTATTAGGTAACAATATACATATGCATATGAAAATATATAAATTTAGAACTCGTTTTGAAACATATAAAAATCTAAAATTTGAAGTTTGCACAAAATGTTATAGAAATGTTTTTATTATAGTTTCAAAAACAAAAGTGGATTCTGACCGTCTTAATCAAACAGTTCGAGGTAACGAACTGTAGCAAGGAGCGACCAGGCTCAATAGTAACCAAAACTCTAAAAAACGGAATTTTGATACCAATAGTTCCATCAAAAGAATTACATTTTAATGCTGATTTTAAATATATAAGTTTCATCAAGATTCGTCATACCCATCAAAAGTTACGAGCCTGAAAAAATTTACCTCATTTTAGAAAATAGGGGGGAAACACCCCCTAAAAGTCATACAATCTTAACGAAAATCACACCATCAGATTTAACGTATCAGAGAACCTTTGTGTAGCAATTTCAAGCCCCTATCTACAAAACTGTGGAATTTCACATTTTTTGCCAGAAGACAAATCATGGATGCATGTTTATTTGTCTTTTTGTTGTTAATTTCCCAGGGGTGATTTTATCGACACAGTGCTCCTAGAATGTCGCGAAAGGGCTCATTCTAACGGAAATTAAAAGTTCTACTGCCCTTTTTAAGTGACGAAAAAAATTGGAGGGCACTTAGGCCCCCTCCCACGCTCATTTTTTCCCAAAGTCACCGGATCAAAATTCTGAGATAGCCATTTTATTCACCATATTCGAAAAACCCAATAACTATGTCTTTGGGGATGACTTACTCCCCCGCAGTCCCCATGGGAGGGGCTAAAAATTACAAACTTTGACCTGTGTTTACATATAGTAATGGTTACTGGGAAGTGTACAAACGTTTTCAGGGGGAATATTTTGGTTTGGGGGATATTTGAGGGGGATGGTTACCGGGGAGGATCTTTACATGGAGGAACTTCTCATGGGGGAAGAGACTTTCAATTGAGGGGCGCAGGATTTTCTAGCATTATTTAAAAAATAATAAAAAAATAAATACGAAAAGTTTTTTCCACTGAAAGTGACAAGCAGCATTAAAACTTAAAACGAACAGAAATTATTATGCATATCAGGGGTTTACCTCCTCGTAATACCTCGCTCTTTACGCTAAAGTATTTTTAGTAATTTCAACTATTTATTCTATGGCCTTTGTGACTCAGGGGTCATTCTTAAGGAATTGGGACAAAATTAAGCTTTTATGTAAAGAGCGAGGTATCGACGAGGGGTGAGCCCCCTCATATACGCAATAAAAACATACGAATATAGAAGTTCGCTACGTAATTTAATTCGTGTTACGAATATTTTTTACTTATGAAAACGTTCGTAAAAAATTATAAGTTTTAGCTGCCTTTTTAAGTAATCAATAAATTGGAGGGCAACTAGGCCTCCTCCCTCGCTCCTTCCTTCTCAAAATCTTCCGATTAAAACTATGAAAAAGCCGTTTAGCCCCAAAAAATTAATATGCAAATTTCGTTTTAATTATTTATGTGCGGAGAGCCAAGATCAAACCATGCATTAATTCAAAAACGTCCAGAAATTAAACAAAAAAAACAAGTTTTTTGAAATGAAAGTAAGGAGCGACATTAAAACTTAAAACGAACAGAAATAACTCCGTATTTGAAAGGGGCTTTTCCTCCTCAACGCCCCGCTCTTTACGCTAAAGTTTTTTACTGTTTTAAAATGTAGAGTTAAGAAAAAGAGTCAAACTTTACCGTAAAGAGCAGGCGTTGAGGAGGAAAAGCCCCTTTCAAATACGGAGTAATTTCTGTTCGTTTCAAGTTTTAATTTCGCTCCTTACTTTCATTTTAAAAGACTTGTTTTCTTGTTTAATTCTCTCCAATATATCCAAGTAGTTGCGTGGTAAATATTAAATTAAAGTTTACGTTAAAAATTTAATGAGATGGATGTGCCAATTTTTTATTGGATAAGAAATCAAATCTTGGTGTAATGTTTGAAACTGCTGGACGTAAGGCCTCTTCAACATTTTTTATCCCTGAACGATATTGGGATTTAATGTGTGTTAAAGCTGAGAAAGAAACTTCACATAAATATGTGGCGTTGAATGGCAGAAGTACAGTTAACGCCATATCAGCGATTGTGGGAAATCCAGTTCTAGTTCAGATCCAGAATTCAGTCAAGAACTTTTTTTTTTAATTGTAGTTTTAAGTTTGAGTCAAACGAAAGCTCAGCAATTTCCTCTTGAGCCTTAAGTGGCAGATGATCAATCTCACTTAAGCCAATCCAAATCAGCTTTTGAATCCAAACTATTTTTTGCAAATCAATATTTAATATAAAATATGTCCGGAACTGTATTTCTAGCGCTTTTAAGTAATCTACAATAGTTTTTCAAATAAAAGTTTTACGATGAATTTTCTCAATTACAAAATTGTCGACACCGGAAAACATTTCAAACGAATTTTTTCGACCCTACTTTTCCAAATGCTGATCTTTTTAATAAAACTTTCAATTTTGTCGTTTGAAGTAAATATATCGCAATTTTTTCCTTGAAGAGACAAGTTAAGATCGTTTAACTTCGCAAAAATATCTGACAAATAACACAGCTTGGATAGCCACGAGTCATTTTGAAAAAAAAGCAGCAAATTCACATTTTCGTTTAGTTAAAAATATTTCGATCTCGTCCTTCAATAACAATAATCTTTTTAAACTTTGACCTCTTGGCAACCATCTTACTTCTGCATGTAATAACCAAGTTGTGTAGTTGGAATTCGTATCCTTATAGAGATCAAGGAGGCACACTCGTGCCTCTTTAAAGAGGCGAACCACGACAATGTTAAGCGATCTTCGGTTCCAGTGGTCGCAGAGGAACGGGGAGGGATGCATTTCGTAGCCCGAGCTCCAACTAAGAAACCTGCCAAATTTCATCCCCCCTCCGACTTTTCCTTCACGGGGAAAATCTGGCCGAAAGTTTCGACCCAACAACCCCACCCCCCCCCTTTAACGTTGTCCCCCCTTTAACGAAATTCACAAGTTAAGGTCCCCTAGGACCCAGGAGCTTATCCGCGAAATTTCAGCTCGATCCGATAACTCCTTCCCTGTTTTCCAGAAACCACGCATAGCCACTTAATGTTCATATTCTTTTTTTTGCCCCGCCTACAGGTCACAGCCGACATCGGATCTGGGTATACGAAGACTCATTCAACGCGGAATTCTCCGAGTAATTGCCCTGGAAAGTTTCGTCGGAAAATCTTAACCCCCCGATTTTCTAGCTTAGAAAAACCCATTTCCCTATAAGAGCCCATGTTAATTTTTGAAATTCTTGAAAGTTATTTAAAAGTTATATTTATACACATGCAGGTATTTCGACTTCAAACATGCCCGGTTAGCTCAGTCGGTAGAGCGTGGGACTTTTAATCCTAAGGTCAAGGGTTCAAGTCCCTTATCGGGCGGTTTTTTTTTCACAAAATATGAAAAAAACTTCGTTTTCTTAAAGAGTTAAAGAGGCTGCGTCCCAAAGTCGAACCTTAAAACGTACAGGAATTAGGAGATGCAGTCCTAATTCCTGTACGAGGAGTACAGGAATTATTAAATTACATCCACCATGGATTGTAGAAAAACGTACAGAAATAATATGAAAAAAACTTCGTTTTCTTAAAGAGTTAAAGAGGCTGCGTCCCAAAGTCGAACCTTAAAACGTACAGGAATTAGGAGAGGCAGTTGGGGGCTGCCGCCCCCCAAACCCCCCGCTTTTAAAGACTCTTTTGTACAGGTTTTTCGTTTTGTTAATTAAAAGAGGGCCTTTCCGAAGCCAAGAGCGGGGGGTTATGGGGGCGGCAGCCCCCCACAACAAAAATTCGACCCCGATTCGACCCCAGATGGTCGAATCGGGGAAACGACAATTTCAATTTAATCTGGTCTGGTTCCTGATACGCCTGCCAAATTTCACCGTCCTAGCTTACCTGGGAGTGCCTAAAGTAGCAAAACCCGGACAGATAGACAGACCAACAGAATCTGCGATCGCTATATGTCACTTGGTAGATACCAAGTACCATAAAAAGTGGCCCTCGATAGGAAATCCCCAAAAGGTAGCAAAAACCTGAACTACGATTGAAAAGCCAAGCTCCCTATCTCTCACTGGAGTGTGGGACAATGGACAATGGGAGTGTGTCCATTCCCGACAATGGAGTGTGTCCGTATGCCTCTTCCAGTACTTCAACTTGAAAAAAACGGGGTTGGGAGGAATGTCCTGTCTCTCAATAGAATATCGTCGGAACTACTCTGTCTTCCTATATAATGTTGTTGCAAGTGCCATATGAGCTCTTAGCTCTTGTTTTAAATGAAAATTGCTTTTTCCAGTGGAATTACTTAAAAGATGTGCTTTTCAAAACCTAGGCAGGAGCAAAAAATTAAGGGGGCAAGGACATCCATTCCCTCAATTACCGCCGTTAGAAATATAACATAGGCTTCATCGCAGAGTGAAGTTTGAAGGTTCAATTCAAAACTGTTGATTCAGTTTAATTTTTGGTAGATTTTTAGTTGAAAAGTTTTTAGTTTTAGTTAATTGCCGTCACAATAATCTTTTACTTTAGGCGATTTATGATACTTAATAAGAGCGTCTGGAGGGGGAGTATGTGTGAGGGGTTCTTACAGACCTCCAGTTAAGGACTTTTGGATCATAATTATTGCAATGGTACTGTTTTGTACTTACAAACTCTCCCACTTATAAAGTGGTACCAAAAGTGCCTTTTTTGGTGCTATATGGCACTTTTGGATGGTAAAATTGATAAAAAGCACGTAGATATGAGTAATAAGTTTAAAATGAGCCGTCCCGAGATATACTTTAAAAAATGAGTGCATCGCAGTTGCAAAAATAGTGGATTATCTGAAAAGTAATCATAAGAAGGGACAGACCCTGATTGAAAAAATGTCCAAGTTGGAATCGAACGCATGATAATTTAATTTGAAGTTCAGCGCTATTCGAACAGAATCGCGCCTCTAATAATATAATTTAATATATTGGTGTTTGTATGACTTTAATTCCGTAGCTTATTAAGGGGACCTAGAGAAGGAATTTTTGGGAGTTGTTTTTGAAAATCTCAAGTAAAGAGTTTCGGACCATAATTATTACAATGATACCGTTTCATACTTTCAAAAACAACTTTCCACTTAAGAAGTGAACCCAAATTTGTTGTTTTCATTGCTATATCTAAATTACGAATGGTAGAATTGATAAAAAGCACGTTGATATGAGCAAGTTTTCAAATGAGCCATTAAACATCAATCTAAAAAGTTCTGGTAATCCACTAGTCCCAACTTTTCCACTTGAGACGTGGCACCAAAAGTGCCGTTTTAGTGCCATTTGAAACTTGCAGATGGTGGAGTTTACATGAAGAACATATATATGAGCAATATTTTTTATACGAGCTATAAAAAATTCATCTAAGATGTTCCGGTAGCCGATTAGCCCCACTACTCGGAAAACGGCATAAAAAGTGCCTTTTTTCGTGCCATATGGCGCTTACAGACGGCGGAATTTATATAAACCATGTACATATGAGAAATAGGTTTTGAATAAGCTCTTAAGCATCTCTCTACAATGTTCTAGTAACCCACCATGCCTCTAAACAAGAAGAAAAAAAAGGCCGCTTTAACATTTTTTAACTTTTAGTTACAATGGGCAGTGGTTACCTCATTACTAGGTTGCAGCTAATGCCTCAACCATGACAAAGCCATCACAATCACTCATCACAATCAAAAATCAACTCAACCATCACAAAATTTCCCCAGAAACTAGTTAAAATTGAAATCTATGAAAACTAATAGATGGTAGAATTTGTAAAAACCTAGTAAATATAAGCAATAGCTTTTGAAAAAAAAAAAAAAAAAAAAAAAAAAAACTAGAGACAGATCATGGCTACCGATGCCAAAAAGGTGATTAGCAATTTCCCTGTAAAAAGTTTTCAACCATACTGATTCCAATGGCACACTTTTTATTTTGATCTGACGCCATTTTCGAGGTATTTCAGGCTTTTCTTCAAAACCAACATAAATTTCTTTTCGCAATAAACTTTTACTTTTAACACAACCGGGAATTGATAGTTTTCCATTCTTGAGTCAGTGTCGGAAGGCAATTTTTTTTCATCAGACAGTTTTTTTCGAAACGTGTTTTATGGCACTTGGTATTAACCAAGTGACATATAGAGATCGCAAATTCTGTCGGTCTGTCTGTCTGTCTGTCGGTCCCGGTTTTGCTACTTTAGGCAGTTCCAGGTAAGCTAGGACGATGAAATTTGACAGACGTATCAGGGACCGACCAGATTAAATTAGAAATAGTCGTTTTCCCGATTTGACCATCTGGGGGGAGTGGGGGGGGGCCTGTTAATTCGGAAAAAATAGAAAAATTGAAGTATTTTTACTTACGAACGGTTGATCAGATCTTAATGAAATTTGATGTTGGGAAGGATATCGTGTCTCAGAGCTGTTATTTTAAATCCCGACCGCGTCTGGTGGTGTTGGAAGGGGGGAAACCTAAAATCTTGGAAAACACTTTCCAAGGAGGGGGGGGGGGGTTGATTCTGAAAAATTAGAAAAAATGAGTGGAGGGATCGGCATGAAACTTGGTGGGAAAAATAAGCACAAGTCCTAGATATATGATTGACATAGCCGGAACGGATTCGCTCTCTTTGGGGTAATTGGAGGGGGGGGGGGTAGTTCTGAAAAATTAAAAAAAGAGGTATTTTTGACTTACGAACGGGTGATCGGATCTCAATGAAATTCGATGTTTAGAAGGATATCATGTCTCAGAGCTCTTATTTTAAATCCCGACCAGATCTGGTGACATTGGGGGGGGGGAGTTGGGAGGGGGAAACCTAAAACTTGGAAAACACTTAAGAGTGGAGGGATCAGAATGAAACTTGGTGGGAAAAATAAGCACAAGTCCTAGATACATGATTGACATAACCGGAACGGATCCGCTATCTTTGGGGTATTTGGGGGGGGGGGGTTAATTCTGAAAAATTAGAAAAAATGTGGTATTTTTAACTTACAAACGGGTGATCGGATCTCAATGAAATTTGATATTTAGAAGGATATCGTGTCTCAAAACTCTTATTTTAAGTCCCTACCGGATCTAGTGACATTGGGGGAAGTTTGGGGTGGGGGAACCTAAAATGATGGAAAACGCTTAGATTGGAGGGATCGGGATAAAACTTGGTCAGAAAAATAAGCAGAAGAAGTCTTAGATACGTGATTTACATAATTGGAACTGATCCGCTCTATTGAGGGGGGGGGGGGGTTATTCTGGAAAATTAGAAAAAATGACGTATTTTCAACTTCCGAAGGAGTTATCGGATCTTCATGAAACTTCATATTTAGAAGGATCTCGTAACTCAGATCTCATATTTTAAATCTCAACCGGATCAAGCGTAATTGGGGGGGGGGGCAGTTGGGGGGAACCGGAAATCTTAGAAAATACTTAAAGCGGTGAGATCACGATGAAACTGGATGGGAAAACCTGTCTAAAATACGTGCCTAACATAACCGGACCGGACCTGCTCTCTTTGGGGTAGTTGGGAGGGGGGTTGATTCTGAAAAATTAGAAAAAAATGAGGTATTTTTAACTTAGAACGGGTGATCGGATCTCAATGAAATTTGATATTTAGAAGGATATCGTGTCTCAGAGATCTTATTTTAAATCTGACCGGATCTGGTGACATTGGGGGGAGTTGGGAGGGGGAAACCTAAAACTTGGAAAACACACAGAGTGGAGGGATCGGGATGAAACTTGGTGGCAAAAATATGCACAAGTCCTATATACATGATTGACATAGCCGGAATGGATCCGCTCTCTTTGGGGTAGTTGGGGGGGGGGTAATTCTGAAAAATTAGAAAAAAATGAGGTATTTTTAACTTACGAACGGGAGATCGGATCTCAATGAAATTTAAAATTTGGAAGGATATCGTGTCTTAAAGCTGTTATTTTAAGTCCTGACTGATTCTGGTGACATTGGGGGGAATTTGGGGTGGGGGAACCTAAAATGATTGAAAACGCTTAGATTGGAGGGATCGGGATGAAACTTGGTGGTATAAATAAGTAGAAATCTTACATACGTGATTTACATAATTGGAATTGATCCGCTCTATTTGGGAGGGGGGTAATTCTGAAAAATTAGAAAAAATGACGTATTTTCAACTTACCAAGGAGTGATTGGATCTTAATGAAATTTCATATTTAGAAGGACCTCGTACCTCAGATCTCTTATTTTAAATCTCAACCGGATCCAGCGAAATTGGGGGGGAGCAGTTGGGGGGTACCGGAAATCTTTGAAAATACTTAAAGCGGTGAGATCAGGATGAAACTGGATGGGAAGAATAAAAACCTGTATAAGATACAGGACTGACATAACGGGACCGGATCTGCTCTCTTTGGTGGAGTTGGGGGGGGGGGATTTGGACAATTGATGTATTTGTAACTTACGAAAGGGAGACCAGATCTTAATAAAATTTGATATTTAGAAGGATCTTGTGCTTTAAAGCTCTAATTTCAAATTCCGACCAGTTCCTGTGATATTGGGGGGGGGATTGGAGGGGGAAACCAGAATTCTTGGAAAACGTGAAAATTGGGGTGTTTTTATCTTACGAATAGATAATCGGATCTTAATGAAATTTGATATTTAGAAGGAATTCATGTCTCAGAGCTCTTATTTCAAATCCCGACCATATCTTTTGACATTGGGGGGAGTTGGAGGGGTAAATCTTGGAAAACACTTTGAGTGGAGGAATCGGGATGAAGCTTGGTGGATAGAGTAAGCAAATGTCCTTGATACGTAATTAATGGAACCGTACTGTATTCGCTCTCTTTGGGGGAGTTGGGGGGAGGGGTTCAGTGATTTGGCGAGTTTAGTGTTTCTGGACGTGCTAGGGCGATGAAAATTGGTAGGCGTGTCAGGGAGCTGCACAAATTGACTTGATAAAGTCGCTTTCCCAGATTCGACCATCTGGGGGGCTAAAGGAAGAGGATAAATTAGAAAAAATTAGGTATTTTTTAACATACGAGTGGGTGATCGGATCTTAATGAACTTTGATATTTAGAAGGACATCGTGACTCAGAGCTCTTATTTTAAATCCTGACCGGCATTAAGCCTCTTATTTTCCTTTTAAATCAATCTATTGATTCATAGAATTTTGTTAGAGCTCATACCGTATGATCTCTTGGCTCTTAGCTCTTCATGCCTCGTCACAAGTGCCATATGAGCTCATAGCTCTTGTTTAACTTTCAGTTACTATGGGGCGTGGTTCACTCTTTACTAGGTTGTAGCTACCGCTGTAACCATGATACCGCCGTTTCCAAGTTCGGTTTGGTTTCAAAGTACACCTTGAAATGCGGTAAGCCTGTGGTCGAACCTGCTTAGCTTTATTATTTACCGGCAACACTTTTGCCTTGGAACATTTATTTTCTAATACAAGAAAAAGGGTTAGAAATGCTTCTAGTCACTGGAAATCTACAGAAGCACCTATTTATAACGAAACTAGCGGTATGAATCACTAACGACATAGGCCATATAGGAATTTTCCGTACAAAAAAGGAGTGGAGGTTGTCACTCCTCACTCACTCATCGTATTCCCCCTATGCTCCAAGTCATTTGCAAAGATTTGCCGTCGGGTACTCTCTTTAGGGTTTGCCGTCGGAAATACCTACCAAAACAGGAATTGCTGGCTCTGAATAGGATTAAATA
Source organism: Artemia franciscana (assembly GCF_032884065.1). NCBI lineage: Eukaryota > Metazoa > Arthropoda > Branchiopoda > Anostraca > Artemiidae > Artemia > Artemia franciscana. Next base: position 442,259 of record NW_027062705.1, read on the forward strand.
AAAAAAACAAGTGTTTTTAACGGAAAGTAAGGAGTGACATTAAACCTTAGAACGAACAGAAATTACTTCGTATATGAAAGGGGCTGCTTCCTCATCAACGCCCCGCTCTTTACGCTAAAGTTTGACTCTTTCTCTTAACTCTACTTTTTAAAAAAGCAAAAAACTTTAGCGTAAAGAGCGGGGCGTTGATGAGGAAGCAGCCCCTTTCATATACGAAGTAATTTCTGTTCGTTTTAAGGTTTAATGTCATTCCTTACTTTCCGTTAAAAAAAACTTGTTTTTTTTTATTTAATTTCTGAACCTTTTTGAATCAATGCATGTTTTGATTTTGGCTCTCCGAAGATGAATAGTTAAAACGAAATTTACATATTTATTTTTTTGGCTAAATGGATTTCTCATAGTTTAGATCGAATGATTTTGAGAAAAAAAGGAGCGTGAGAGGAGGCCTAGTTGCCCTCCGATTTTTTGGTTACTTAAAAAGGCAACTAGAAATTTTAATTTTTTACGAATGTTTTTATTAGTAAAAGATATACGTAACTTACAAATTAGCTTACGTAACGAACTTCTGTATTCTCATGTTTTTATTACGTATATGAAGGGGTTCACCCCCTCGCTCTTTACACTAAAGCTTAAATTTTGTCCCAATTTCTTAAGAATGACCCCTGAATCACAAAAGCCGTAGAATAAATAGTTGAAATTACTAAAAATACCTTAGCATAAAGAGCCAGGTATTAGGACAAGGTGAGCCCATCATATGCGTAATAATTTCTGTTCTTTTTAAGTTTTAGTGCTTCTCCTCACTTTCAGTTCAAAAAAACTTTTTGATATTTATTTTTTCATTGTTTTTTTTTTTAAAGAGTGCTAGAAAATCCTGCGCTCCCTTTTTCCTCCCTGAAAATTTTCTTCCCCTATGAAAAATTCCTCCAAGGAAAGTTCCTCCAACATATCCCCCTCTTATCAACCCCCCCCCCCCCCCCCGAAAAAAAAAAACTAAAAAATCCCACTGAAAACGTCTGTACAATTCCAAATAACCATCACTCTATGTAAGCACTGGTCACAGTTTGTAACTTGTGGCCCCTCCCACGGGGACTATGAGGGAGTAAGTCGTCCCCAAAGACATAGTTATAAGGTTTTTTGACTACGCTGAATAAAATGGCTATCTCAGAATTTTGATTTGGTGAATTTGGAAAAATAATTAGCGTGGAAGGGGACCTAGGTGCCCTCAATTTTTTTTCGTTCACTTAAAAAGGGCACTAGAACTTTTCATTTCCGTTAGAATGAGCCCTCTCGCAAGATTCTAGGACCACTATCACCCCTGGAAAAAAAACCAAACAAACAAACAAACAAATAAACACGCATCCGTGATCTGCCTTCTGGCAAAAAATATAAAATTCCACATTTTTGTAGATAGGAGCTTGAAACTTCTACAATAGAGTTCTCTGATAAGCTGAATCTTATGGTGTGATTTTCGCTAATATTTTGTGACTTTTAGGGGTTGTTTTCCTCTATTTTCTAAAACAAGACAAATTTTCTCAGGCTCGTAACTTTTGATGGGTAAGACTTATATATTTAAAATCAGCATTAAAATGCGATTCTTTTGATGTAGCTATTGATATCAAAATTACATTTTTCAGAGTTTTGGTTACTATTGAGCCGGATTTTAAAAATGTGTCAAGAAGGGTCACACATGCGTCAGGTGAAACCTGACACAAGGCAAAAAAGTGAGAATTAGCTATTAATTATATTCCATCAATGATTTAACTCTTTTTATCTCTGAATTGCAACGACCAATTTAGTTAATTAAATCCCAACCAATAAAGTTAATTAATTAATTTAACAATTAAATCCCCCGGTGGTTATAAAAACAGGTACAGGCTTAAATTTTTACTAGTTTTGTAGTTTAGGTTGATGATTTTATCGGTTAACCTTAAGCTTTTGATCTTAATTTAAATGCATGTAAAAGTCAGAATGAGTCTCGGCAGATATGATGTAACAAGAGTCATAAGGCGTCTATACCTAAAAATACCAAGGACACAAAAAATGAAATCTGATAATGAAATCTGATTCTTTAAAGTGGTCGAGTGGAGACTTGATCAACCATATACGACTTAAAAAATTACAAAAATCGGTAATTCAATTTTCATTTCAGTTTTTTTTTACACTCGTGGGTGCCAAACTAAAGAAAAACATGTGCGAAATAACCAGCAGAAAATGAGCGAAAAAAATTTCATCAAAAAGCTCTAAAGTATAAATTTGCTATTTGCTTTAGCAGAAGAAAATCACACCATTAACTAGACATAAACTGGGTAAAAATCCAGTGTTTGGTTGAGAAAAATGAAGGTTAATTCTAACATTTTGCTAAAATTTTCTGATTGCTTTAGCAGAGGGAAAACACAACATTAATTGGACGTAACTGGGTAATAATCCAGTGATTGGTTTAGTAAAATGAAGGCCAATCCTAGATTTTGTCAAAAAATTGGAATTGGAACGAAGTGTATGTATCGTAGAATAGCTAAAACTCGAACTTAGGCATTAATATTTGCCATTGAAAATATTCAATGCCTTAAACTATTAATTATTGACTTACCTATACGAGCAAATTTTTAGAAAGACCAATTACCCTATTTAGCCATGTTCGTTACATATTATTTATTTATATATTTGTTCGTTATAAATATTTATTCTAAAATTACCACTTTTATTGCATAGCTTAAATCACATAAAGCACAAATAATGAAATAATTTCACTTCAGAGATCAATAAAAATAATAAAGACATTCAAATATTACAAAGGCATATTGAAATCCCATGTGTCTAATTTGGTTAGCAGTAGATACGATATTAAAAATTAATACCCGGTGGAGAATAAATAGAAAGTATTGCATAATGGGAAATTTAGGACATATCTTTAGAAAAAATTTTTCTAGCTTCTGCAAGAACTTTGAGTTTTTTAGGAGCAAAAATCATTATTGAATTTACCGCATTAGTTTCCGTATACAGTTTTTCATGATTTTATTTGAAAATACGAGTGAAGGTTTTTCCACATAAAGTTGACCTAATTCCAACTAAAGAAACATCATAAAAAAATCCTGGTTTTCAGGCATGAAAAGACTAGATGGAGCCAGATGGCAAAAAATGTTTCGTTTTCATTTACTTCTGTAGCAGCTTATATAATTTTGATTTTTCATTTTTACATGCAGCTGTAATTTTGTTAGTAAGATCATACTAAACTTTATTTTATTAGTAAAATTACTAGTAATTTTATAGTAAAAAAAAACGTGAATGAACTCTAATACACATAACATTCTTAGCATCTTCTATTATTTTATTTTCTTTAGTTTAACTTTAGACTTAGTTGTAACTTTTTCGATTTGCAGAGAAAGCCAAGATAGATAGTCCAGTGAGAGGCATAATTCCCTCTATCCCCTGATACATTTATCCATGGTTCTCTCTATCCCAACATGTTTTCCTCATCTTCGATTCCAGCATTTCTATCCCAACACTTCTATAATTCTTATTCCTCAATTGTTGTTGCTTTTTTTTTTACCGCAGTTTTGATTATTAAGAGTGACTTATCCTCCCGAGATCAATAATACACTTGTGCGTGCTTCCTCAAAACATCCTTTGCCAATTCTATTAGTTTGGCAGCAATTTCTACTCTTTTCAAAAGTCCCAAAACAGACGTGCAATATCTGTCTCCGCTCTTGTGAGCTTCGAATTTCTCAAGATCGAGAAATACTAAGGTTTTGCTTTTGAACTAGGCACAATCAAGAATAAACTCCGAGAGGACCAAAAATAACTTAAATTTAAAATTTAACTATGATTTTTCATAACATATGTTTTACTAAATGGATAAATTTTGGAAGAATCAAAAAAGGATACTAGCATGAATAAAGGAATTGACACCTTCATCGCAGATTTTCAAGAGGGTCGAATGACAAAATTTTGATCAAATAGATATAGAAAAATAAAAATCAAACCATTTTCATACAAAGCCTACACTTAACTATTTTCGTTAAATTCTTAATTATCAAGGCACATGATAATTCATACAAGGGAAAATCAGAGAAATATAAAAATAGAGCAGGACAAAGTCAGAAAAAGTCAGAAAAAAAGTCCAAACAAACATGATAAACGCAAACGTATAAAAAATCAAACCATTTCCATCCATTCATCCCTAGTTCTACGACTATCTACCTTAGGTTCTGTACTAACAATGACGCATGGAGGGACAATAGATAGACTTATCTATCAACAAATGAACTGACATCCTTTTTATACAATTCTAGCTTATGCCTAATTTGCCTCCCACTCACTCGGACTATATGTCTGGGCTTTTTCTACAATTAGCCATGGCTTGATGCCCACAACTACTTGATTTTAATTCAAATTCAAAGTCTAGTCTCAACCATTTTGTTAAAAATTCTTGGTTATCCAGATATATGATAATACATACAGGGGAAAATCATACAAGAGCAGCATATGTGACAGAAAAGTTTCCCATCACCTCTGATTTGAATGACATCAAAGAATACATACAGAAGAAAAGTACTACGAATATCAGCTGTGCACCAAAGTTTTTTCTCATAGTTCTAATTTATCAAGTTCTATAACAATTCATACGGGAGGAAAACCTAATAAAGTCAAGACGTGCACTTCAGTATTTTCTCAGAATTACAATAGACGCAGGCATATAATATAATTACGTAAAAATAAAAATAAATCTATAATTTTCCTTTTTATTTTCTCTCCTTTCCTAACAAGACAACGATACCGCCCATAAACGTTAATTGCTTCAAGTTTAAGTTAAACAAAAAACATGGGACGGTGTTCTACTTAAGCTTTATTAGTTATATTTGCCTTATTCGTGTTAATACTCAAAAATGAGGCATCAATATTATCGTTATCTGTCAACTAAGACAGGCATCTACGCCATTTAAGAAGGGCTTTAGTTTTTAGAAAAACTTTTATTCACATCTTTCACTAGCATTGAATCGTTCAAGCGTTAAATATAAACTGTGTAAAAACTTAGGTATAGCTACGATTATGCTAAAGTTGTCGGAGTTTTGTAGCTTTAAGTTCGCCGCTTATCTTTCAAAACTGTTTCAACATGGGGCAATGGCGAAAGCATGACTTTTTTTTAAACTGATAAAAACATTAAACGAAATAAGAGTGTCATTGTGCCATTAGGTACGTCTGTAGTAGTAGTAAAGCAATTTTATTGAAAATAACCATTATTTTATATAATAGCACAACCAAAACGGAGCTTGTGAGGATGTGCTAAAATGAAAAAATAAAAAGAGTAAGAGTATGGAGCATGAGACGATTTACAAAAACGAACATTAAAATAAACAACGAAACACTACAATATAAGACCTCAAAACAACACATAAAAAAAAAATACAAAATACAGAAAAATAACCCACTGAAAATATAGTTAATCTGTTTCGATACAGTTAATCTGGTTCTATGCTGGAGTCTATTCCACGTGGTAGGAATAGACTGATAAGCTTCAAGTTTCAACCCTAATGGGTTGGAGGGGTTTGTCTAAAACCCTTAAATCAGACGAATTACAGGGGAACATGGGCAAACTCGCAGGGGTATTTATCGGGGGAGGGGTTGATTATGAAAAATACCTATTTTGGGAATTTTTATTAGAAAAAACAGGCCCGTCCCTAAGTTTTAAGAGATACCTTTTTGTGTCTTCACTAAAGAATAATAGAAACAAATCTTCGCCTCCTTACATTTTCGTGAATTGTCGCCTCTTTAAAACTCTTGAAATTATTAAGAGGAGGACCTACCGAGCTGGGCAGCAGGCAACCACTAAAACCTCAACCATGCGATTACACGGCTTTATCATCCCAATGCACAAATAAACCCTTAAAGCAAAACAGAAGGGAAAAACCACAGGCTACTTAAAACGTGTACTTATGCTTGACAAAACGCTCGGGTAGTAATTGGTGTCCGCTGAAAACTCCTAAATTATTAACAGGGGGCATACCTAGGTTACCTAACTAGCCGAGCAGCAGGCGACCGTTGACGCCTCATTCGCGCCTATAACAGCGCTCTATCATCCCAATGCACAAATAAGCTCTTAAAGAAAACAGAAGGGAAAGGCCAGAGGCTATTAAAAGCGAGTAATTATGCCTGACAAAACACTCGCGCATTAAAATTTAGATAATTTCAAACGTTTGACTAGTTCTTTTTCGGGGAACTTCTTTTTATAATTTTACTCTTTAGCTTGCTTTGCCACCCCAGGCATGCCACCAGGGGCACATGCTACCTCTTGCCCTCTCCCTTTTTCCCGGTTCTGCTAAAATTTACGCAAGAAAACCATCCTCTGGATACCCAAACATATAATCTGTATACTATTTACTTAGCCACTTTATTGAAAAGTAAATAGGTGGAAACACAACAAGAGAAAAGAGCGATTAAAGAGAGAGAGGGAGTAAGAGGCATAACTTACCGAAGGAGTAAGCTGGTATGCGATAAAACTCTTGAGGCCTTTTAATTTCGATTCCTTTTTGGGAGAGGCCACAGCTACTGTATACGGAAATGGATTTTCTGGCCAAATTATCAGGGATCCGGATTCCTAGAAAAACAAAATTGTAAGTTGTTGTTGAGTATAAAGGTGTAGCAACTGTACTGGTTAAAAAAACAGTACACAGGTATTACGTCAAGTTATGAGGTTAAACTCCAAATACATAGATATTACAACAAATATTTGTGGCGTGGACCCCCTCCCCCCTCCTATGAGCTGAAGTGTCAATAGCCTATAAGTGCGAAGTCTACTAAAATATAACATTTTTACCCCACCCCCTTCCCATAACCACCCTAGGTTTATTTATACCTGAAAATTAAGACTTTAGGAAATATTTTATTCTATTATTTCAAAAATATGAGATCAGTGTCATATTTTCGTTAGTGTTGCCAGACTGAAGCGTGAAAAAAGAATCGAAATTAATTCGTAAAATTTGATAACGCTTTTCACCCATAAAAATTTTTCAAATTCAACCGACTTTTCTTATTTTAAAGATACATATATATAATTGAGTAAGCTTTCCCTTAACAAGTTTAAGCGACCAGATTTATTAATTAGCCAACTGATGTTCTAGTTTCATTACGACAAATTAATTGTTGAAACTATCCGCTATAAACGGTGAAATGAACACCAAAGATCAACTTATTTAACCAATTTGATTATTCGGCAAAGATCAACAAAATAGAAAGCTACAGTGTTAATTCTTAGCTGTATAGAAAAGAAAAAGAACTACAGTTGAAAATTTTTTCTATCTGAATTAATCGGAACTCATAAGTCAAATCATTCTTAGATAAACAATTTCAAGTCTCGACGGTCTGATCACTAGCTCGCCTTTTGTTAAATCTCGTTGTGAAAAGGTCTTATTTCAGCTTTCGCTGACACTGAAAGCAAATAACTTTTGTTTACTATATTCTTTACTTTTCGATTTCACTGCATTCTAGGGTATATTCTATGTTTTTTTCGTGTATTTCCATATTACTATTAAATTGTTAGGCCTAAAATGAGCTAATCTTCTCTATTCAAGCATTCGTTAACAGTGCTGAACCCAGTGCTGATTCCAAATATGGAAAGTTAGCTCATCTAGCTGGTTCACAAATAATTTTTTTTTTTTTATATTGAGCTTGATTTTGAGGGAGTGAAATTCGTGTTTCCATATATAGGCGTACAACAACAAAATTTGTGTCTAAAATGGGGTAATAGATCATTGTAATTATACAAATCACTTTTATTTGAACGTAAAATTAAAACTTAGGTTTTTTTTAGGTTGATTTTAAGGAGCTGAAATTCCATGCAAGGGCGTACAACAACAAAATTGATGTCTAGACTAGGGTACTAGACAATGATGATTATGAAAATCACCTTTGTTTCAAAATAAATTAAAATTTTCCTTTAAATATTCCATCAGTGTTAAACCACGCTGAATCTGAAAGAGTTATTAACAAACAGTCAGTTGCCGCTGATCTTTGATGTTTTGATCAGTTGCTTTGATGTTTCAACGGTCGGTTTCAACAATTACGGGACATAGCGACAAACATTTGGAGTCATACTTTAAGTATGAATTGTGTTCACCGCCTCCGTCCCTTTTCGAAGCAAATGGACTTCCGCGATTAGCCAATAAGCCTGCCTTTACCGATGCGATGTTGCAGAGCAGCATCTAGTTGCAGAGCAGCAGCCGAAAACCGAAGACCTTAGCACTTATATTTAACACTTATATTATATAGCACTTATATAATATATTATTTAGCGTATATTATTTAGCATTATTATTATAATATATTATTTATATATTATATTACTTATATTATTCAGCACTTATATTATATTTAGCACTTTAGACCTTAGCACAAATGAAATATTTAAATGAAAGTTTAAATTTTACGTTAAAATAAACATGGTTTTCATAATCACCGTGATCTAGTACCCAATTCAAGACATCAGTTTTGTTGTTGTACGTCTTTATACGGAACACGAATTTTAACCCCTCAAAATCAACCTTAACCTCAAAACCAACATATTTGTGAAATAGCTCCATGAGCGAACTCCTCATATTTGGGATGAGCACGTGTTTCGAAGTCGGTTAGTTATTTCTCTTGTAATGTGTTTCGGGTCAAACCGTCTCCTTCCTGGAATATATGGATAAGTTTTGTGGGGGAAAAAAATCCAGAAAATGACACTAAAGACAATAAAAAATATAGATATTTTTGTATTGTGAAAAAAAAAAATTTCTTAATCACAATTTTTTTGAATACTAGCAGTGATTCTCCCTCTCTGTAAATATCTTTATTCTTTTTCTCGCCATTTCACTAGATATTGCACCAGGGACCATAAAAAAAAAAACAAAAAAAAACGAAAAACTGTCTTGAAAACCTAAACACTGTCTTAATCTTAAGCAGAGCCAAGAAAACAAAATATACAAAAAAAAAATGAAAGTTAACACACCAGGACTTAAGAAACCCATCTACGAGTTTTACTCCCTTTTGTTTCAACAGCATCAATTAAGAAATCAATTCGTGAAAAAAAAACAAATAAAGGATGGCGACATACAATTATTAAGACTTTTTGTGCGTCCGTAATAGGTCCAATCTTAGTCTCTCCAAGGATAAATGCATCTCCACCAGTCTTAGTGAACGATGAAAAGGGATTAAAACTTCGCCGACTAATAGACGATCGACCGTCAAACTTTCCTACAAAAAAAAAATAATATATATATATATATATATATATATATATATATATATATATATATATATATATATATATATATATATATATATATATATATATATATATAATATAACAGAAATATATACAATACTGCAAAAAAGCTTCAAAAATAACCTATACAAGGAGTGAATTCTGACTCGGATTTCTGACAGAAAAATAAATTCGCTTGAGGCTTTTAGGAAATCCGAAATTTTATACAGCAATCACAAATAGGACACCAATACTAAATTATTATAGACAAAAGGTGTTGTCAAAATCAACTAATTGGTTCTGCTTATTTGTTTTCATGGTTCAACCTGGCAACACCGACAAAATGTAGTAGGCTACTATCCTAAACACTTAACAATTCTTCAAACAACCAAAAGGAAAATCCCTATAAAACTCGCTATTACCAGGTATGAATAAACCTATATAGTTTTCAGTAAAGTGCTAACGACGCTGTAGGTTTTAGACTTTTACAACTAGGAAAGGGGACACAATTTCTTATCGTTTTAAGTTTGAATTATTATAGGAAATTATTTCTGCTGATCTGACGTTTAATGTGGCCTTTAGTTTTTGTTGAAAAATTTCTTTTTCGAAGTTTTTTTTTTATTAATTTACGTTCGTTTTTGATTGCCAAGGTTTTAAGTTTTTAAATATTTGCCATTTCAAAATTTTGATCGGATCCAATTGAGGGGAAAAGGTGGAAGGGGAGTGGTGCTGGTAGCCCTGCGATCACTTTTGGCTCTTAAAAAGGAACTAGAAATTCCAATTTCCAAACAAATGAGCATCCCCCAAAGTTTAAACAGCAACCCTTTCAATAAGAGCCTTATGTGACCCTGGGGCACAACTCCCATCAAAAGAGCCTCCTCCGAAGTTTATATGACCACCCCTTCCGTATGAAGAGACTCTGAGAAACAATAAATAACAATAAAGAAATATTGAAGCGATAAGGCCTTTACTATAGGCAACACTAAAGCGTTGTCTCTGATTTAGAACAGGGAATGACCGAATTTTTGCCAACTTTAAAAACTATCTTCCCATCTTGTATCTGGCCGGCAGATGAAAAGATTCTAGGCGTCCGTATCATAGAATCTGGCCGCCAAGTGTTGAAGCGAAGTCGAGTTAAAATTTCGAATTATCAACTAAGTTAACCTTGACCAAACATCGGACCTGGAGTATACACAGATCTTCATTGGTTTTAGTAAGTAACTAATTGGCATTAAGACTCAACCGACTAATACAAGAACGACCGTCAAACTTTTCAGCAAAAAAAACCTTCATGTAATAAAAATGCTTCAGAAATCGTCATTGTGCGAATTCAAAAGGGAATATGTTCAAATGGAATAATTCAAAATGAAGCTTCATTTTAAATATTCTTGAAAATTTACTTAGCCAGATAGCTATATAAAACAGATCACCAATACCAAATTTTAAGAGTGCATGAGCAGGAAGGCTTTACATCAAACGTAATTTTATAGACAAGGGAAACTGATTTTTCAACTCTGATACAAAACCAGAAGCGAACCAAATTTTCGCCGCCAGAAAAAATTTTCCTTCATCTGACGATGTTAAATCTGGCGGACGAATACCAAAGCGAAAATCAATCAATCTCTCTAATTTTTATATAAATTAGATCTGGCCAAGAATGGTTCGTCCGATATAAATGGATTTTTACCGGTCTCAGTGGGCGACAAAAAGGAATTCAAACCGCAACGTCTACAGACTAACCGAGCAACCAAAAGGACACTACACCAATGCTCCAAAAGAAGCCAGACAATTAGCTTTGGAAAGACCAAATCGATTTACTATTATCGTTCACAGAGCATTCATCAACTGCAATTTTTCTTGTCATTTTGCTTGTCAATTTTACACGTGAATAAACTTCAGCCATATCACTTGCCGCCAAGGCCTCGTCAAGCCTACTCAATATTCGGGCAAAGGTTATCGATTGAAAAACGCACGGCTTGGATAAAAGGTGTTCCCGATAGTATCTCGAGTGAAGACCTTGAATCAGCAATCCCCGGGCTTGTTATAGCTGTTCAAATAAGATTTTCACGGGCGTTTCAGTTACAGTTCCCTGATTTTACTGCCCTTGATTCTGCTATTACTTCTGGTTTAGTCTTGGATATGAGATCTTTCGTGTTCAACTTAAAGAAAATCCCAAGGCGTCGTCTTCGATGCCAATCTGCTGCTTACATGATTGCTAGTTGACCACTTAATCCCACCGAAATGAAGGGATCCAGATGTGTGGGCCCAATAAAAATCCCAAGGACAATCCATGTAACACTTATTGTGAAATGGGCCAACTGTGGTAAAGATCATGATCACCAGATTCTGAAGTAGCACCTGGAGTAATTGAGGCCAATAAAACGTAAAACCAGCAATGACTTACCTGCCATATGCTGGGCTTCACCTGTGAGATACATACTGACGGGCTCTTTCTTCAATTCTGTTCTTGTAAAAGATGGTAGCATATATTGTAAGTTCCTCCTAACTCCTCCCGTAAATCTTAGATACCAGTATCCCCAATAACACGGCACGTGAGACACAAGCGCACGTCAACTCTCCCGCCACAAGATTAAATTATCATTCCTCACTTTCCAGCAAGAAACATATTTTCTAACCGTATGGAGTTGCTAGTCTAATATAGATCTTCCTTGATTTCCACCGCTCTACCCTTTTACCCACAAATCAAGTTTCATGAACACCTCCCACCACTTTACAATGAACAGAAAGAATACCTTCAACAAGCAAAAACTCCTCCTCCTACGGCCTTAGCTACAACTTGAAGCACACTCACCACTCAGCTTGAATATATGTTGAATGAGACCCAATATTACATGGTGTGACAAAGGACAATCGCACCAAGTAAAATTATTCATTCCAAAAACCCTTCAAGCATAAGTCCGCTCTCTTGGAAGAAACCTGAGAGCTGGAAATCCCCATCATATAAAACCTCATTGACGCGGCTTACTGGTCCAAAACGAGGTCCAAGTTTGATCCATGAACGGTAATTTCGGGTAAGGTATCCATCTAGTCCCAAGATTGAGCAATGACGGAGCCACTATTAGCCATGTTAGCGGAGTTGGTTTTTGTGTAAGCCTGCAACGCCCAAAAGAGCCCTAAATACACAAATCCTCGGGAAACCAGAGAACGAATTTCTGTCACCTATCAAAAAAAAGTGTCGCCAATTATTCTTGACAAAGCCTACTAACCGCCAAGAGCATCCTTTCAAAAGGAACTCACACTCTACTTATAAAATTCGGTTCCTAATTTACATATAAGATCCCAATTCACATAAGCTTACATTCAGATCCTGAGCGACTTTAATTATATGAAGGCTAGCTGGCTGTTCAGTTTGCTTTCACTTATTTAAGTTGCCAAAGTCCCAACAAGTAAAAAGAAAGTACTATAACTTATCTTTACCAATATTGAAGAATTCTACAATGCCTTCACCTCCCCCCCCCTCTGCACTCTCCCTCAAAATTAGTATGAGTTACCACCTTACTGTGGCAAGGAAGCCAAGCAGAAAACCCCGTGACAGATCCAATCAGTGGTTCAGTACCGCCCACGTACTCATGAACAAGTCAAGACTTACCAAAAGTGGCTCGCTAGGTTAAGTTGGTCAAAAGTACTTGCTATTAAAAACCGCCATAATTAAACAGTTCGTGGTAACGAACTGTAAGTAAGGAGCAACCCGACTCAATAGTAATTTTTTTAGAAAGGGCCATTCTGGCCCATTTTCAAACAGTTTGTGGTAAAAAACTGTAAGTAAGAAGCAACCCGGCTCAATAGTAACCGAAATTCTAGAAAATGGAAGTTTGATACCAATAGATACATCAAAAGAATCCAATTTATATGCTGATTTCAAATACACAAGTTTCATAAAGTATAGTCTAACCCAAGAAAAGTTACGAGCCTGAGAAAATTTCCCTTATTTTCGAAAATCAAATCTTAATCCCTAAAAATCAAAGAATCTTAATGAAATTCCCACCATCAGATTCCGCATATTAGAGAATCTTACTGCAGAAGTTTCAAGCTCCTACCTGCAAAAATGAGGAATTTTTTTTTGCTACAAGAAAGATAACAGATGCGTGTTTATTTGTCTTTTTTTCCGGGGGGTGATCACATAGACCCAGTGGTCCTAGGATATCGCAAGAGGGCTCATTCAAACGGAAATTAAAAGTTCTAGTGCGCTTTTTAAGTGACCAAAAGAAATCAGAGGTGAAGTAGGTCCCCTCCCATGCTCATTTTTTCCCAAGGTCACCTGGTCAAAGTTTTGAAATAGCCATATTGTTCAGAATAGTCGACAAGTCTGATAACTATGTCTTTGAGGATGACTTAACCCCCATAGTTCCCGAGGGAAGGGCTGCAATTAATGAACTCTTCCCATTATTTACATATAGTATAGGTTATTGCTTAGCATACAGACGTTTTCAGGAAGATTTTTTTATGGTAGAGGGCGGGGCGAGGGGGTCACGTGGGAGGATCTTTCCATGGAGGAAGTTCTTATGGGGGAAGGCAATTTTCCATGATGGGGGCGTCGGATTTCCTAGTATTGTTCAAAAAAAACAATCAGAAATTAAATAAAAAAAGTTTTTTCAACTGAAAGTAAAGAGAAACATTAAAACTTAAAACAGACAGAAATTATTACGTATATAAGGGGTTTGCCCCATCGTCAATACCTTGCTCTTTACGCTGTAGTTTTTTTAGCACCTTCAAAAGAGCTATTTATTCTAATTAAATGGCCTTTGTGATTCGGGGGTTATTCTTAAAGAATTGGTACAAAATTCGAACCTAAGCGTAAAGAGCGAGGTATTGACGATTGGACGAATATACGTAATAATTTCTAAAGCAATAAAGTTTTATTGCTGCTTCTTACTTAAAAAAACTAGCTTTTTTAAAAATTTAATATGATGCGAGAGGTCACTATCTTTTCCATGAACATTAAATACTTTTCCCTTAAAATATAATCCTGATTAAGTCGAAAAATAGGCCTTGGATATCAGAAAAGATTAAGGATTTCATTAAATCACGAAGAGCTTTATAAATCAGGCTGTCAAAATGAGGCTAAACGATGTATAGTATTATACGTCTTAAAATCCATAGACAGTGTAGTTAAAAGAATAGCGCGACAATTTTGCAAGTTATAAAAATTCATTCTTCTCTGGAAATCCCAACAAGTTATTCTATCCATCTCCCCAACAGATTAGACTTAGCCTAATGACTCTTTAAAATGTGTAAAAGATTTTTGAAATTTGGCAGCCGAGAGGAAAAACGGCTTATATCATAACCTGAAATGCAACGTCTTTTTTTGTGTTGTGGAAAATGCAACACATTTCGGTTTGTGTTGTGTTATTGGTTTGTTCATTCATGAGCTTTAATTTACACAATGCAGCAAACTATAAAACATCTTAAGGCACACGGTAAACGTTTCAGCAGGGGATTCGAACAAAGGAAAATACTACTAAAGACAAGTTTATTGTTGACAGAAGTAAATAATGAAAATCTTAATGTGGAAAGTTATTGGCACAAAAGACAAGAGAAAATGATTTGACTGTTCTTGGTATTATAAAAGAGAGAATAAGTCGAAGTTGAAGTACTTTACTAGTGCTGCCTTATCAAAGAAGATTAAGGATTTTCTGAAAAAAAAAGATGTGGGATTATTTCTTTCAACCTTATAAACAGCAGAACTTCCTACGCGAGGATTAACAGAGGAAGGAGCTTATTGGACAGGTGATCCACCGATTTGGTCTACAATATTGTTAGTGCAACATCACACTTGTTGCAACGTTAAACTCCACAAGGATGAGGTAAGGACATACACTTTTCAATCTCACTCTTATCGGAAATCTATTGCGACTACCTCCCACATCTACTGCTAAGACCGAACCACCATGAACACAGCTAGGGAACAAGAGTAAGCACTTACTACTTAGAAAAATCATAAGAAGTGAATGCAAAAGTATGTTGCTACTGAACGTGGTAAAAATGGCCTCCTCCACATCCCCAATTGGCACTTGAAAAATCGATGATTTTTGTTTTGCTTTGTGTGGGTTCTTGTTCACTGGAGTTTCCAAAAACTAGGTAAGAGTGAATACAGTCCTTTGAGAGAGAATTAAAATTCAGATGTTTACCAACTGAAATTGGTAAGTTTGTAAGATATTACCAATTGGACAAATAGGTTCAACTGCAAAAGACCATTTTGACTGTTTTACCATTGGCATCTATTTAGTACAACTGCTTTAAGAAGAAAGTACTTGCACTTTTCTAAGCCTAGGAACATAATCAAGCCATTGAAGCTATTCGGTTTCGATAATCGTTACAAGGTAAAATATTACAGGATAGCAGTCGAATTGTCAAATGCCTTCCAATTTCTTCGTCTGTTATCATCAACCAGGAAATCGCAGAGAGATTTTTTTTTCAATTTGCTTTTATTGTTTAAATCTATCGTTGAATCGTTGCTTGCTGAATAAATTATTCAGAAAGAAAACGTCCTATTGCCTGTAGAATCTTGGAACCACTGCAACAGGATATCAACAGGGATGCTTAATATCACTATTCTTCTCAGTTTTTTTTTTTGAAACCAAGAAAATTTTCTCTGGCTCGTAAATTCGACAATATGTTAAGCTACCCAAGGCTGAAGAAATAATTTTATCTTGCTGATAGTAAATCTACTCCTAGAATCATCTACCATGATTTCTTCAACAAGGTTACCTCAGTTTTTCAAATCCACCCCACCGTAATCTGGATTCCATTCTCAATACTATGTTAAGCCACCTAAAGGTGAAAAAAGAGCGGCAATTCTTTATCTCGCTGATAGTAAGTCTGCTGATCGGATCACCTACCATGAATTCTTCAACAATGTTACCTCAATTTTTCAAATCCACCCCAGCGTAATCTAGATTCTAATCTCGGTACTATGTTAAGCCTTGCTGATAGTATGATAATCTTGCTGATAGTAAATCTGCTGCCAGGATCATATACCATGACTTCTTCAACAATGTTACCTCAGTTTTTCAAATCCGTCCCAACGTAATCTGGATTCTAATTTCGATACTATGTTAAGCCACCCAAGGGTGAAGAAAGAGCGGCACTTCTTTATCTCGCTGATAGTAAGTCTGCTGATCGGATCACCTACCATGAATTCTTCAACAGTGTTACCTCAATTTTTCAAATCCACCCCAGCGTAATCTAGATTCTAATCTCGGTACTATGTTAAGCCTTGCTGATAGTATGATAATCTTGCTGATAGTAAATCTGCTGCCAGGATCATATACCATGACTTCTTCAACAATGTTACCTCAGTTTTTCAAATCCGTCCCAACGTAATCTGGATTCTAATTTCGATACTATGTTAAGCCACCCAAGGGTGAAGAAAGAGCGGCACTTCTTTATCTCGCTGATAGTAAGTCTGCTGATCGGATCACCTACCATGAATTCTTCAACAGTGTTACCTCAATTTTTCAAATCCACCCCAGCGTAATCTAGATTCTAATCTCGGTACTATGTTAAGCCTTGCTGATAGTATGATAATCTTGCTGATAGTAAATCTGCTGCCAGGATCATATACCATGACTTATTCAACAATGTTACCTCAGTTTTTCAAATCCGTCCCAACGTAATCTGGATTCTAATTTCGATACTATGTTACGCCACCCAAAGGTGAAGAAAGAGCGGTACTTCTTTATCTCGCTGAGAGTAAAACTGCTGCTAGTATCATCTACCAGGAATTCTTCAACAGTGTTGGAACAATTTTTGAAATCCACCCACCGTAATCTGGATTCAGTTCTCGATACTATGCTAAGCCACCCAAGGGTAAAGAAAGAGCGACACTTCTTTATCTCACTGATAGTAAATCTGCTGCTCGGATCATCTACCATGAATTCTTCTACAATGATACCTAAATTTTTCAAATCCACCCACCATGATCTGCATTCTAATCTCGATACTACGTTAAGCCACCCAAGGCTGACGAAAGAGTGACACTTCTTTATCTTGCTGATAGTAAATCTGCCGCTAGGATCGTCTACCATGAATTCTTCAACAGTGTTACCTTAATTTTTCAAATCCAACCCACCGTAATCTGGATTCTAATTTCGATACTATTTTAAGCCATCTAAGGGCGAGGAAAGACCGGCAATTCTTTATCTCGCTGATGGTAAATCTGCTGATAGGATCATCTACCATGACTTCTTCAACAATGTTACCTCAGTTTTTCAAATCCATCCCAAAGTAATCTGGATTCTAATCTCGATACTATGTTAAGCCACCAAAGGCTGAAGAAAGAGCGCCAATTCTTTATCTTCTTGCTGATGGTAGCTTCTTGCTACCATGAATTCTTCAACAATGCTACCTTAATTTTTCAAATCCACCCACCATAATCTGGATTCTAATCTCGATACTATGTTAAGCCACCCAAGTGTGAAGAAAGAGCGACACTTCTTTATCTTGCTGATAGTAAATCTGCTGCTAGGATCATCTATCATGACATCTTCAACAATGTTACCTCAGTTTTTTAAATCCACTCCACCGTAATCTGGATTCTTAGATTTTTTTTTTTTTGCCACTCAATAACTATTTACCAGAGCTGTTTTAGAGATAGTTTTGTCCAGAATATTGTAAGGAATATAATATGTTACATTGAATTATAATTTTTTCGATGCAATATTTTACTCTTTTAGCCATATCCAAATAAAGCATAACTATTAAATATTAATAACAATTTAAATTATACGACAATACCGTTCTTGCAAATAAGCAAGCTGTTATACTGTCGGGCTACGTAAATAGTCAAGTGAAAGTAGAGAATAAGTTTGTTATCAAGCCTATTTTCAAACTGACAGAAAGCATGTTTAAGTCCAAGATATATAGATAATATGTAATTGCAAGTGTTGCGTTTACTGATTGATTTTCAAAACATTTGAACTAGTAATCTCCCTACTTTTTTCTCGTCAATCAACCTTTCCATTCATGATTTTTTTTTTAATATTCTTCATCCCATACAATTTGCGGTTATAATAGGGCATCTATTACTGGAATATCGAGAGAGGGGGAATCAAATAGTTCATTGTAATGAACTATAAGCAAGGAAAACCCGATCTAATAATAACCAAAGCTCTAAAAAAAGAAATTTGATAGCAATTAATGCATTGAATCGATTTTTTAAGCGGATTCCAAATCCATAAAATTCATTAAGTAAAATTTTACACATCACAAGAAATGAGCCTCTAAAGCAAATCTATTCAGTTAAATCCGAAAATTCTTTACACAACTACTATTACTATCTCACTGTAGCAAACAAACACAAATTAGAAACAATAGGGAAAATCTTTTCAAGACAGTGGATATCAAATCTGTGGATATCCAAGGATATCACTGTAGCACCAAGCCGCCTTAGGCCCAAAGTAGGTTTAAGGCGTATACTCCTCCTCCATTCAGTCTATTCAAAGCACTCTCTTTACAACCTCTCAGGAAGTACCCGTTTGCTCTTGAATCTTTCCTGACGACATCTTCCCATCCAACTCGGGAACAATCTTTTTTTTTCGCTTGGCCCTAGATGGTTGTCCGATAAGGATAATCTTTGGCAATCTTTCATCGTTCATCCATAGAATGGTATCCTTGCCATCTCGACCTTTCTCTCATTATAGCCCAAGTAGGATTCAACCACATTTTTTTTTTGGCACAGCTTACTATTTGAGATACGGACAGTCATGCGATGGAGTAAGATAGAATTTTTCAAAAAAACTATACGTTTTGCTATATATTACGCATTATCACCTATATAACACCATAACGTCAAGCAGAATTCCCCACAGAAATAGCGATTCATTCTTTACAGGGAGTTCTGCCATCAAAAAGATGAATAAAAAACGTTACTGTACAATCTCCTGTATTTTTCAAGATAAAACAGCTATTACACGAGGCTGTAAAAGCTAAAAGGGCAAGCGTGAAGTTGACACTCACGAAAAAACAACAGCATAATATTAAGGTTCGGGTGCTAAAAAGAACTTTTTAAAAAAACAAGTAGGGAAGGACATTAAAACTGAAAGGAAAAATAACTGTTCCATTTATAAAGGAGGCTGTTTCCTTCTGGATCCCCTGCTCTTTATGGTAAAAATTTAGATTTTGTCTCAGTTCTTTAAGAACTACTACTCAAAGACAAGGGATGTTAGTATGGAATAAGAAAAAAAAAATGGAAGAAAAAAAAATGTTTTTAATTTTGCCAAAGTCTGACTTTTGTCCCAATTTTTTAAGAACGGCTCATGAATCACAACCTAACAATATTAAACTCCAGCGTAAAAAAGAGGGGTTAAAGGGAGGACAGCCGCTAAATGTATAGATTGCAAGCAACTTTTAGAACGAGTTCACCACCGTTATGATTCTTTAGACTAGCAAGCTACATAGACAGCTTTCGGTATTTCTAAATCGATTGCCTGCGTCAAAACTTTTCATTCGAAAGCATTTTGACACTCTTTAAGCTCGAATTGTTGGATTGTGCCACAAAAATGATATTTGAAAACGCCACTTTGCTCTGTTGGAACATCTTTGATACTTAAAAGTATCACTAAGACTTAAAATTTCGTTTCAATGAGCCGTCTTCCACCCTCCAGAGCCATTGGTTCCATATAACAACTATTCTATTGCGCTAAAAACACTAGGGCCATGGTAATACGAAAAAGAAGTAAATTCACTACTAGATAATTGAGATCATATAAACAAAGAAAACACATTTCACAAAAATCGATTTCTGTGTTGCATTGCCAGCCTGAAAAATCATCCTAGATTTTTGACAATCAGCAAAACACTGAACAACCCATCGCTCAAAAGCAAGAACCATTCTGCCCTTGCCTCCTCCTTGAATACTTCCTTCTTACCCCAAGTGGTAACCTGTTCCACCTCAATAGAATAATATACTTGAATTCCCCCTTTTTTAAATTGCCTTGCACAAAACCCCTTTGGCCGATGTCTCCATCAGCAAGATATTACCAGTCACAATAAGTCAATTTTTTTGATAAACATACTGATATCAATATAGTTTTATTTTAAAGTTTCGTTTACTGTTAGCCCCAGTCACGAACTTTATGATAGCGTTACAGTTGAATTGTAATTCTTCTCAGCCAACTAATTTAAAAACAAAGAAGTTTAAATAAGTTTAAACACCAATGACTACCAGAATCAGAAAAATTTATAAACATCGGGTTATCATACGGAATTATTTTCTTTTACCGGGTAATAAATTCTTTACTTGTTCAGCATTTGTTCCTGTTAATAGAAGTTTGCACGTCCATACTATATTCAAACAAACCCAAAGTAGAAACAACAGGGAATTTTTTTTCCAAGACAGTGGAATGACAGTGGACAGTGGAAAGACGGCCCTTGGCAATAGGGCCGAAATATCCACTGAATTAAATTCCACTGTCTTGAAAAAAATTTCCCTATTGTTTCTACATTGTGTTTGTTTGATATATATATATATATATATATATATATATATATATATATATATATATATATATATATATATATATATATATATATATATATATATATATATATATATATATATATATATATATATATATATATATATATATATATATATATATATATATATATATATATATATGTTTCCCCTATTTTTTCTACTTTGTGTTTGTTTGATATGGAATGGCAGTGTAGTCTTCGTCACTATTTTTATATTATATTCTACTTGTCGTTTCAGTAAAAAACTCAACGATGTTTATAACATCGGACCATATTTGTCCCCATTAACAGGATCATTGAAAATTTGATAAAATATGACCAATATCGTAACTACTCAATATTAGTGGTGAGTAGAGTTCTTGAATATGAAAACTGAAAACTTTTCAACTGAAAACTGAAAATTTGATAAAATATGACCAATATTGTAACTACTCAAGATTAGTGGTGAGTAGAGTTCTTGAATATGAAAACTGAAAACTATTCAACTGAAAACTGAAAATTTGATAAAATATGACCAATATTGTAATTACTCAAGATTAGTGGTGAGTAGAGTTCTTGAATATGAAAACTGAAAACTATTCAACTGAAAACTGAAAACTAAAATTTTGATAAAATAAGACCAACATCGTTAACTACTCAAGGTTAGTGGTGAGAAGAGTTCTTGAATATAAAAACTGAAAACTATTCAACAGAGAACTGAAAATTTGATAAAATATGAAAACTATGCTACCTAAAAAATATTCACAATTTCTTTATCAGTTCACCTCCACTCGGAATATATGCCAAACAGTTTCATTCAGTAATCAGTTACCACCTGGATTATTATTCATTGAAACATTTGAGAAAATTTGATTTCTTTTTCTGTCACTTCTCTCATACATTGCATAGAACCCTAACCATCTGAAATAGCTTTTATTTCTTCAGACTGAAAAAATATGTTTAGGATGAAAAAGACACAGCGAAAAAGGATTAAAAATGAAGAACAATAACATATTTCACAACTACATTACGTACTTCACATATAGAAGACAAAGCCCCATACTTCATAAACTCCTGAAAGTTCCAAAAAAGGTTTATAGATTACAAGTACAATAAATTAATTTAGTTACAGGTGGGGTAGGCTACTCTCCCATAACAAGTAACCTCAAAACGGCAACTTTTAAAATACTTTAAGGATAATTGCATTCATTTTGAATAAACTAACTGCAGCCCACTTAGGTCTCGCATAGTCATTGCTGCAACTGCGAATCTTGCTATAAGAAAAACGCGAAGAAAGGACAGTGATTAAACAGTAAAACGGGGCGTATACATTTTATATACATTTTACATTATATACATTTTAAATTATTAGGCCTATTTACATTAGGCCTATTACCTATTTACATTTTACATTACATTAGGCCTACATACATTATATACATTTTATATACAGGGCATATACATTTATAATGTAACATAAGAATGGCTACTCTAGCAAATAAAACAAGAAATCTTACCGGAAACCTGGTTTATATCTCCGGCACTGGCTGACCTGCCAGTTCGCATATGAGATTTTGAAAAATCAGTGGCTTGACTTACAGTACTAATACCTCCTATTTCACTGGCATCGTCGTCCCAATCATCATCATCCCAATCATCGCTCTGGAAAAATATTTCAAAGAATAGGTATATTTCGCCTTCAATTCATCATACTGATTTAAAACAGTTTTCAACGGATTTTTTTATTTATTTATTTTTTTTACAGAGAAAAGAGTCATATTTACATTTAATAGGAGCTAAACTAAAGCCATAGAATAGTTCAAACCTAAAATGAACATATTTCTTTGACGAATAAATGAAACCAAAGACGAACAGAAATGAAAAAGAAATTTCACATCAAACAGAAATAGAAGACAATGCTATAGATGAACAAATTATTACTAAAACAGACAAAAATAAAATAACCCCCCCCCCCCCAAAAAAAAACTCTTATATTATAAAAAAAAAACCTTATATCATTTGCGCCTTGTTGAGATAGATTTGTGCATCGCGCATTGTGTTTTATATTTGTCATCAACAACAACAAAATAGTGTGACAAGCTTGAAATAGCTCTATAATTAAGAGTGGTCCCCTCTATCTCAAACACTGAATATTTGAACGTTACTAAAAAACGCAAAATATCGAAGAAAAGAAGAACGAGGACAATAGACAGCCTGTGAAAAAATCGAAAATTATGTAAGTATTTCGGTCAAAACCTCCGCTTGACCGTCCTCAGTGCAAAATAAACTGATATAAATATATATATATATAAAAAACTCCTTAAAACAAAACACAAAACTAAAATATGATGACCCTTTCTCAGTAACGGTGAAGGGTAACTGAATAAAGAACACAAGTCTAAATGAAATTTCAGTATTTCATCTTACTTACAGCACTCTTTAAGCCTAATTGCTTTTTAGAATTGTGAAATTTCATTTAGACTTGTGTTTTTTTATTCAGTTACCCTTTCACCGTTACTGAGAAAGGGGCATCACATTTTAGTTTTGTGTTTTGTTTTAAGACTCGTTTTTTCTTCTTCTTTTTTATCAGTTTATTCTGCACTGAGGATGGTCAAGCGGGGGTTTTGACCGAAATATTTGCATAATTTCCAATTTTTCACTGGCTGTTTATTGTCCTCGTTCTTCTTTTCTTCGCGATTTTGTATTTTGTCATGATTAGCCAGTGTGGTCTCAAAAATTATTTGTTGAACGCTATTTGTGATTTATTGAAAATGGCGTGCATTTTTACTGTTGTTTTTTACAAGTCAAAACAGTGTGTAGCAGCGAGCAAAGTAGGGAGCTTTAAACAAAATCAACTTTTAAAAGCATTGCTTAACTTTGTCTATTTAAGTCAAAGATCAAATACTGTAATCCTTACTGAATATACCTTGATTGAACTGAAAGTATACACAGGTCTTGATTTATGATGACATTATGTGAATCGATTATGATTCATTGAAAGTAATTTATTAGTCTATTAATTGTAATTCATATCCTATTAATATTAGGTTAACTTCACTATTTTGGGCGTGGTCTGATTAGGTTACAAACCGACTGAATGGACGGAAGAGAGCTATTAATACCACTAAAAATCACATGCACCAAATCATAATGAAGTCAAAACAGCTGCACATGCTCTTTCTCCACCCACCCCAGTCTTTAAAGCTGCACTATTCACACCCCCCCCTCATTAAATTCATTTTTCCTTCAAATCCTTCCTTATAGCCTCTTCATGCCCCACTTCCATTGACTGCATTACCCGTATTTCGCTTAGCTCTAGAGCAGTGTTTACCAATGGATTTTGGGCCATGTCCCACCTAGGTCTTTCTAAAATCCTGATGCCCTCATCATGATATCTTAATTTTTTAATTCAAAACTTTACGTGTAATCACCTGAAGAGAGCTTAAAAGCGTATTAACTAGGTATATTTGACGGGTCGTCCTTGGGGCATATTTTATACAAATGAAAAACATTGAATACAACACTCTTCATGCCCCACTTCCATTGACTGCATTACCTGTATTTCGCTTAGCTCTAGAGCCATGTTTACCAATGGATTTTGGGCCATGTCCCACCTAGGTCTTTCTAAAATCCTGATGCCCTCATCATGATATCTTAATTTTTTAATTTAAAATTTTACGTGTATTCACCCGAAGAAAGCTTAAAAGCGGATTAACTTGGTATATTTGACGGGTCGTCCTTGGGGCATATTTTATACAAATGAAAAACATTGAATACAACACTTTATACAATGTATGACTTTAAAGCTGCACTATTCACACCGCCCCCCTCATTAAGTTCATTTTCCTTCAAATCCTTCCTTATAGCCTCTTCATGTCCCATTTCCATTGACTGCATGACCTGTATTTCGCTCAGCTCTAGAGCCATGTTTACCAATGGAATTTGGGCCATGTCCCACAAAGGTCTTTCTAAAATCCTGATGCCCTCATCATGATATCTTAATTTTTTAATTTAAAACTTTACGTGTATTCACCCGAAGAAAGCTTAAAAGGGGATTAACTTGGTATATTTGACGGGTCGTCCTTGGGGCATATTTTATACAAATGAAAAACATTGAATACAACACTTTATACAATGCATGACTTGAACAAGGTGTTTTTCAAAATTAAGGCTCTGAAGTAGTTAGTCGAATGCTGCACGTCCTGCCCATGACCCAATATAATACTGGCAGTCTTCACCAGAGGGACCTGCATCCCAAGTTGGGAATCCCCGCTCTAAAGGGATGGTCGAAGAGCACAATCTTTGTCAATCTGTCATCCTTCATCCGTAAGTTATGGGGTGGAATAGTATGTAGAAAAAAAAGATAAAACACCTACGAGGATGATTTTCAGTTAATGGATAAAGAAAACTAATGCAGATATTTCAAGACCTCCACAAAGCCAACATTCGTATACAAAAAACTAAAAAAAAAAACTTTAAAAGTAATCAAGAATAAAAAATAACTTGGACATAAAAATTGAAAAGAAAGGAGTTATCTTATGATAAAGAAAGCAAAGAGGTTATTGTTAACGATTGAGAGTAAAACATTTTATAAAAAATAAATGAAATCTCAAACAACTTCGATCATTACCCCAAATTTGCTTTTTTCTGTTTATTTTTTTTTCTTTTCTTATTTTTCTACTGATATTTGATTTTAATTCTTGAATACTTCCTAAGGTTAGTTTTTCTTTTATATTTATAAATAATAGCCCAAGTGTCGGTGCATACCCAGTGTCATCTTAGAGCCTACTTCAACAGATCAATTGGCATTGAATACTGAAAGTTCTCGAAAGGAATTTGAATCAATTGCACTAAATAAGTTACACCAAAAATAGGTTATGCCGGTTATACCGAGAGTAAAATCAAATCGCTAAAAAGAAAACCTCTTTATCTACGTACACATTAAAGAAAAAAAAATAATAATAAAAAGAAAATCTTCCAAAGGTTTGACCAATAGCGAACGATGACATCCAATACATCCTTGTTGCTATCCCTTGGTTCTGCTTTTCTGCTCTACTTATTCTTTTTTTTCTTATTTCTTCTTTTTTTTTGCGCAGGTCTTAATTTTGTCACTTTGCTCGACTGTTTTTAATATATATTTTAATTTTTTTTACCACATTCTTATGACTTTATCTTTAACAAGTTTGTCTTACGGCCTTAATTTAATTACTACGCAAATACGTTTCTTTAGGACGTTAACTTATGTTAGATTTAATTAATGGTTTGTTTCGGCTTTAGTTTTCGCTTTTGTTTTACAAGTTTTAGTAGCTTTTAGTACTTGCAAGTGTAAATTTTCTATTTCTTTACTGGGAAACTTTGCCAACACAATTTTTATATATCTTTCAACCAAAATCAGGCTCTTTTATAAAGGCAGTCTTCAGGTTTTAATTTTTTTTTAATTTGAACACAAAATTTCTTGTAAAAAAGTTAACACCGTTATAGTTTTGTTGTGCATAAATTGAAAGTAACATAATTGATACTGATCGTCTTTTGATCTTACTAAAATCTTTCCTATGTAGGGATTTCGAAAAAGGCTGTTTGAATAGTGTACTTCTTGTTTTAATCCGACATTACTTTTAGGAGTTATGGGCTATTGTATTTCTTAGTATTGGACGTGATCGTCTCTTACTAGGCTGCTAGCTACCGCTGCAAACCGAATTAACCAATAAAGTAAGTAGAAAAACGTGCAGTAGACACGATGGAAAGATATGCACCAACGTTACCTAGATTATTTTTTGTCAGAGCAGCCATAAGATATGTTTTCCGAATTTGAACTATGTTTCTATGAATTTAAATGAGAGAATTACACATAATATCAATCTTCAAACTTCATCAAAGTCAATCAGTTTAGCCATAATATTTTTAATATAGCAGTACTGGCACCATTTTGGAAACTATTCTCGAAGGCTGATCTGTCTAAAATCCGTGCGCTTTTCTTCCGTTTTGCTAAATACCTCCTACGTTTTCCTCCCTGGTGCAGAAACTCAATCCTCATTAAAAAGTATCACATAACCGACCCTCATGTTGCAGTTCAAAATTTAATCAAAAGACACAATATTAAAGTGCTAAGAAGGCGGCACCGCCCGCCTACAAATTTCAATCTTCAAAATTCATCAAAGTCAATCAGTTCGGCTTTTTTTTAATATAGCAGTACAAATATTTTCTTTCTTTTTCCAAAAATTTGAACACTGACTTTTACAAGTAAAAAAGAGCAGACATTACCAGCAATGGAGCGGCGATGTAATCCCCTTAAAAACAGTCAATGTTTATGTTTATTTTGGCGATTCTAAGTTCAGGTTAATGGAAGAGAATACGTTCACTTTGAAGGCGTTAAAATGAAGGAAGTAGGAGAACATGCGTTACGAGCTATTCAAATATGATATTCGTCAAAGCCATATTTTTGTTAAGACAAGATGTACACAGAAATTACAAGAATTTCACAACTACTTCTTATGTAAATATGCAATGTCTTCCCTGACTTTTTACTTTCTCAGCCGCAGATAAAGGGATTCATTCGTGTTTAACCTAGCTTTAAACTTATTTGAGGTCTCAAATCAAAATAGGACCAACGTGATTGGTAACTAAAAAATAATTTTGTCTTATAAAATAAATTCGAACATTTATAATAGCCAATGAAAAGCAATTATAAAATTGAATCATCGAAGCATGCAACTTTAAATACACCTGGGAAAAAATGGTCGTCGAACAAACCAACGAATTTTCTATTGAATTTCTCTAGAGAGAAAAAAAAAGAATAGTTCAGGTATCGGAAATATCCTCAGCTAGTCAAACTCCCATAGCACGAATGGTCACTGGAGAGGAAACAGTTTAAAGCTAGGTTTAATCCCTTTATCTGCGGCTGAGAAAGTAGAAAGTCAGGGAAGACATAGCAATAATAATAGGGCAAAGGTTGGCAATACATTGAGAAATCTACATATACTTATATATACTATACATAAATACTATCTTTATAAACGAGCAATAATTGTATATTTACGCATGTATTTTTTTTTCGAAAACGGCTCCATATCTTTTCGGGAAAAAATGACATTCTCGGATATTCTCGCCTAGGTCAGAATTTCGAAAAATTCGTTGAGAGCCTTAATTTTGGAAAAGATATTTATGAGAGTAACGTTATTTTTATATACAATAGTATTGCAATGACGTTGTCATATTTGTCTCACTTAAGTGGAAAAATTGATGATTTTCATGTAAGGAAAAGTTTATATTAAATTTCTTAAAAAGCAAAAAACTAGTAATTGCAAAAATATTTGCGCATATAAAATATGTGCATATATTTTGACATCAGATTACAATAATTCAAAAACCTTGAAAAAGAACTCAAAAGTTTTAAGCTTAGTAGAAATCGTTTTTAGAAATCGGAGTTGCTGTAATAATCAAATATCTTTGAAAAGAGTAAGTGTGAAAAGACATTAAATGCGTAAAGAGCAAAAAACTGGTCATTGGAAAAATATTCGTATGGATTTTAACAAGGGATTACAACAATTCTAACACCTTAAAAAAGAAAACCGAAAGTTTGAAGCTTAGTATAAATCGTTGCTGGAAAGTATAAGCAAGGTCTTTTTAAAACATAAAAAAGTAGAGTTTTTTTTCAAGTTCCGTTCAGAATCGCTAAAGTCAATATGTAAACTGGAAAAATATTTACGGTGCCTTAGCAATAATTGTAGTTCAAACTTTAGTTAATTTTAGTTGAACAATTCAATTCAAACTAGAGACATACTTGAAACTTTAAATTAAGTTTGCTTTTTTGTTAGATAGAATCAACCAAATGACGTCATCATGAGTTATATTTTCTGATGTTGGATAAAAACGCTTAGATTCTGACGTAGTTCCAGTAAGCAAAGTCTTCAATGGCTCTGGTAGTGCAGCCAGTTGAGGAAGTTTAACTTTTCCTGAGGCGCAACATATTCCCATTGATTCACCATTGATAGTCCCGATTTGAACACATCTACTCAAGCTATAATCATCGACTGGGCTGTACCTGAATGCCAGGCGATACTTTTCAGGTTGCTCTTGTGATTCCTCGGTACGCTTTCTTTTGGCATTATCTCTTTGAGCCTCAAGCCTGTTTTCACGTTGTTCTTGTGATTCCTCGGCACGCTTTCTTTTGGCATTATCTCTTTTAGCAACGAGCCTGTTTTCACGTTGTCCTTGTGATTCCTCGGCACGCTTTCTTTTGGCATTATCTCTTTGTGCTGCAAGCCTGTTTTCATGTTGCTCTTGTGATTCCTCGGCACGGTTTCTTTTGTGACTTTCTCTTTTAGCCGCAACCCTGTTTTTACGTTGCTCTTGTTTAGCATTATCTCTTTGAGCCGCAAGCCTGTTTGATTCCTATAATGACGTCATATACAAACATACAAAATACATACATGACGTCATAATGCTCAATCCTTTTGCAATAGGGACAAATTTTAGACATAGTCCCGATTTGAACACATCTACTCAAGCTATAATCATCGACTGGGCTGTACCTGAATGCCAGGCGATAATTTTCACGTTGCTCTTGTGATTCCTCGGCACGCTTTCTTTTGGCATTATCTCTTTTAGCAACGAGCCTGTTTTCACGTTGTCCTTGTGATTCCTCGGCACGCTTTCTTTTGGCATTATATCTTTGTGCTGCAAGCCTGTTTCAATGTTGCTCTTGTGATTCCTCGACACTCCTTCTTTTTTTTACTTTCTCTTTCAGCAGCAAGTCTGGTTACGCGTTGCTCTGGCGATTCTTCGACACACCTTCTTTTTTTATTTTCTCTGTCAACTACAAGTCTGGTTTCGCGTTGCTCTGGTAGTTCCTCGACACGCCTTCGTTGACGTAAATTGCACATTCCTAATCTGGCCCTTTCTCTTTGAACCGCAAGCCTGGTTTTGCTATTTGGTAACATTCTATCTTTTGACATTAATTGACACTTGGAAAAATTTTCTTTACCTGCCTAGCATGCTAAAGCTCTACAATTTCTAATAAACCTCAAACTTTTGGGTATCTGTTTTAAGTTTTTCGAATTACTTTAATCCATTGTCAAAATATATTGAAATATTTGTGCAATTACCAGTTTTTTACCTTTTAAACAATTTAATAAAATTGAAAGAGCCTCAATTTTTTTGAATACTTATTATTAAAAAACAAGTATTATTGAATACTTGATTAAGAAAGAGTGGTAAACAAAATAAAAAGAACTGAAACCTCTTTTTTAGTTTTTTTAAATGATTGCCATTGTGCTTCGTTTTTTCTTTTTTTCCTTTTTTCAGTTTTTCCTTTTTTAGCTTTTATTTTTTTAGTTTTTTTCTTTTTAATTTTTTTAGTTTTTTTAGTTTTTTTAGTTTTTTTTTAGTTTTTTCATTTTTTCAGTTTTTCTGTTATTTTAGTTTTTATATTTTAAGTTTCTTCTTTTTTTAATTTGTATTCTTTTTTAGTTTTTCTTCTTTTTTTAGTTTTTATTTTTTTTATAGTTTTTATCCTTTTTTCTTTTTAGTTTTTTTTTAGTTTTTTACCTTTTAAAGTTTTTTTCCTCTTTTTAGTTTTCTTTTTCTTCTTTGTCTTTTAGTTTTTTCTGTGTCCCGGTTTGTAATTTCTCTTCGAACATTCTCTTCGGTCGTTATTTGCGTCCCGGTGTCCCAGTCTGTAGTTTCTCTTTGAGTGTCTCGGTCGTCTTTTATATTCCCTGTGTCCCGGTCGTCATTTGTGTCCCGGTCTGTAATTTCACAGTCGACAAACAACTTCATGACGACATACAGCTCAATCCTTATAATGACGTCAGTCGACAAACATGACATTATATATATATATATATATATATATATATATATATATATATATATATATATATATATATATATATATATATATATATACTAGCTGTTGGTGTGGTGCTTCGCAGCCCCCCCCCCCGACGCGCGTAAGTCGATACGCGCCATATTAGTTACGTGCCATTGTAGTTGTGTCCCTATGGACCACCTGTGAATATAGATATATATATATATATACTAGCTGTTGGGGTGGCGCTTCGCGCCACCCCAACACCTAGTTGGTGGGGGCGCTTCGCCCCCCCCCAAGCCCCCCCGCGCGCGTAAGTCGTTACGCGCCATAATAGTTACGCGCCATTGTAGTTGTGTCCCTATGTCCCACCTGTGAATATAGATATATATATATATATATATATATATATATATATATATATATATATATATATATATATATATATATATATATATATATATATATATATATATATATATATATATATATATATATATGGTTTTAACTACGTAAAACTTGCGAATATACAACATTCTTTGCTGTCCCATTGTCTTTGCATATAAATAGATTGTCAGGTTTACCGACTCTTGAACATGCAACATATAATGGTCCATGGGAAAACAATCTGTATTCAGATCTATACCTCATGATTCTAATGATTGTCCTTGAGCTTTGTTGATGGTGATTGCTAATCGACCATTCCCTGTCCCGGTGTCCCGGTCGTCATTTATATCCCCCTGTTTCCCCCGGTGTCCCCGTTGTAGTTGTGTCCCTGTGTCCCGGTCGTCATTTATATTCCCTGTGTCCCGGTCGTCATTTGTATCCCGGTGTCCCGGTCTGTATATACATTCGTTTTTTAGTTTTGTTTTTCTCCTTTATTTTTTTCCTTTTTTTTTTCTTTTTTAGTTTATTTAGATTTTTAGATTTTTTAGTTTTTTTATTAGTTTTTAGTTTTTTTTTCTTTTTAGTTTTTTTGTAGTTTTTACCTTCTTTTTAGTTTTGTTAGTTTTTTTTTTTACTTATGTCCTGGTCGTCATTTATACTCCCTGTGTCCCGGTGCTTTGTTGATTGCTAATCGAACATTCCTTTTGTCCTGGTCGCTTTCTCTTTGAGTGTCGTCATTTATTTTTTTCTTTTTTAGTTCTTTTAGTTTTTACCTTTTTTAGTTTTTTTTAGTTTTTTAGATGAAAATTTTTTTTAGTTTTTTCCTTTTTTCTTTTTAGTTTTTTATTGGTTTTTACCTTTATTTTAGCTTATTTTTCAGTTTTTTCCTTTTTTTTAGTTTTTTTTATTTTTTATTTTTTTTAGTTTTTTACCTTTTTTTAGTTTTTTTAGTTTTTTTAGTTTTTTTAGTTTTTTAGCTTTTTTACTTTTTTTATTAGTTTTTAGTTTTTTTTGTAGTTTTTGCCTTTTTTTAGTTTTTTCAGTTTTTTTTAGTTTTTTATTGGTTTTTACCTTTATTTTAGCTTATTTTTCAGTTTTTTCCTTTTTTTAGTTTTTTTTAGTTTTTATTTTTTTTAGTTTTTTACCTTTTCTTAGTTTTTTTTAGTTTTTTTAGTTTTTTAGCTTTTTTATTTTTTTATTAGTTTTTAGTTTTTTTTGTAGTTTTTGCCTTTTTTTAGTTTTTTTAGTTTTTTAGCTTTTTTCATTTATACTCCCTGTGTCCCGGTGCTTTGTTGATTGCTAATCGAACATTCCTTTTGTCCTGGTCGCTTTCTCTTTGAGTGTCGTCATTTATTTTTTTCTTTTTTAGTTCTTTTAGTTTTTACCTTTTTTAGTTTTTTTTAGTTTTTTAGATGAAAATTTTTTTTAGTTTTTTCCTTTTTTTCTTTTTAGTTTTTTATTGGTTTTTACCTTTATTTTAGCTTATTTTTCAGTTTTTTCCTTTTTTTTAGTTTTTTTTTATTTTTTATTTTTTTTAGTTTTTTACCTTTTTTTAGTTTTTTTAGTTTTTTAGCTTTTTACTTTTTTTATTAGTTTTTAGTTTTTTTGTAGTTTTTGCCTTTTTTTAGTTTTTTCAGTTTTTTTTTTAGTTTTTTATTGGTTTTTACCTTTATTTTAGCTTATTTTTCAGTTTTTTCCTTTTTTTTAGTTTTTTTTAGTTTTTTACCTTTTTTTAGTTTTTTTAGTTTTTTTAGTTTTTTAGCTTTTTTATTTTTTTTATTAGTTTTTAGTTTTTTTTGTAGTTTTTGCCTTTTTTTAGTTTTTTTAGTTTTTTAGCTTTTTTATTAGTTTTTAGTTTTTTTTGTAGTTTTTGCCTTTTTTTAGTTTTTTAGTTTTGACGTCACCTGATCCAGTTTTTTCAGGTGACGTCACCTGATCCACAGATCCACACACAGACAACTTATTTTTATATATATAGATAGATATATATATATATATATATAGATTTAACGGCGTAAAACTTGCGAATATACAACATTATTTGTTGTTTGTGCATATAAAAAGCCTTATATACTTATAATGACGAAAAAAATAAAAATAAAAAAGAAGATAAAACATCCATATATCTATATATATATAAAAATAAGTTGTCTGTCTGTCTGTGGATGGATCAGGTGACGTCATGTTTCGGCTGACGTCATGAAATTAGTTGCCGTCATTTTTGCTTTGAAGGTGACGTCATTCAAGTTATATAAGACATATGTTTGCCGTCATGTTTCGGCTGACGTCATGAAATTAGCTGCCATCATTTTTGCTTTGAAGGCGTGACGTCATTCAAGTTATATAAGACGTATGTTCGCGTAGAATTCTATTAATGCTTAAGTTTATAATGACTGATGAAGATGCTCAAAGAGTCTATGCCAGAAAACTTGCTGCTGATAGAGAAAGTCAGAAAAGAAAGCGTGCCGAGGAACTACCAGAGCAACGCGAAAGCAGACTTGCTGCTAAAAGAGAAAGTGAAAAAAGAAAGCATGCCGAGGAACTACCAGAGCAACGCAGAAGCAGACTTGCTGCTAAAAGAGAATGTGAAAAAAGAAGGCGGGCCGAGGAATTACAAGAACAGCAAGAAATCAGGCTTGCTGCTGATAGAGAAAGTAAGAAAAGAAAGCGTGCCGAGGAATTACAAGAACAGCAAGAAATCAGGCTTGCTGCTGATAGAGAAAGTAAGAAAAGAAAGCGTGCCGAGGAATTACAAGAACAGCAAGAAATCAGGCTTGCTGCTGATAGAGAAAGTAAGAAAAGAAAGCGTGCCGAGGAATCAGAGCAATCTGAAAGTTATCGCCTGGCATTCAGGTACAACCCAGTCGATGATTATAGCTTGAGTAGATGTGTTCAAATCGGGACAATGTCTAAAATTTGTCCCTATTGCAAGGCCTTGAAATTCAATAGTGAAACAATGGGAATGTGTTGCGCCTCAGGAAAAGTTAAACTTCCTCTATTGGCTGCACCACCAGAGCCATTGAAGACTTTCCTTACTGGAACTACGTCAGAATCTAAGCGTTTTTTGTCAAAAATCAGACAATACAACTCATGTTTCCAAATGACGTCGTTTGGAGCCCAAATCGAAAATCCAGATCAATTTATGTCTACTTTCAAAGTAAAAGGGCAAATTTATCATAAAGCAGGGTCCCTTCTACCATTCTTAGGCGAGAATCATAAATTTTTACAATTGTACTTCATCAGTGATAGAAATTCTGAATTGAATGCACGTTGCGAAATTTCTCCCAACGTTGAAAGGACAATCGTTTCCCAATTGCAACATCTTTTCCACGAAAATAATAATTTAGTGCGTCTGTTCAAAACAGCCATCGATTTGATGCCTACTGATACTCATAAAATTGTTATTTCCACTGACAAAACGCCTCCTGGCCAACATGTGCGTAGATACAATGCTCCGACTATCGACGAAGTGGCAATCGTTATGGTCGGTGATCAGTTTTTACCTCGAGATATTATTCTACATAAGCGAAACGCTCAGTTGTTAAGAATTGCTGAAACTCATCGATGCTACGATGCCCTACAATATCCTATCATTTTTTGGGATGGAGCCGACGGCTATCACTTTAATATTAAATTGATGAATCCAGCCACTAACAAAGAAATGAATAAGAAATGCAGTGCAATGCATTATTATTCCTATAGACTAATGATTCGGCAGGATGAAGAAAATTATATTTTAAAATGCCGTGAATTGTTTCACCAATTTGTCGTGGATATGTATGCTAAAATTGAATCAGAACGTTTGCTATATATCCGCCTGAATCAGACCAAGCTCCGC
The DNA here is from genome assembly GCF_032884065.1 of Artemia franciscana. Lineage (NCBI taxonomy): Eukaryota > Metazoa > Arthropoda > Branchiopoda > Anostraca > Artemiidae > Artemia > Artemia franciscana. The sequence continues at coordinate 477,005 of NW_027062705.1, forward strand.
TCTGAACAATACATTCATTTGCGAGATGCAGTTATAAATGACGGTAATACCACAAACGTTGGAAGATTAACAATTTTACCTTCGTCATATGCTGGCAGTCCCCGTCATATGCATGAATATGCTCAAGATGCTATTGCGTATGTTCGTCTCTATGGTCGTCCAGATTTATTTATTACATTTACATGTAATCAATCTTGGGACGAGATACTGCAGCTTTTACTTCAAGGACAATCGGCGGTTCATAGGCATGACATTACGGCACGTGTCTTCCGGCAAAAGTTGAAATGTACTCAGTGGAATGGCAAAAACGAGGTTTGCCACACGCACATATACTAATCTGGCTACATAAAAAAATTACTTCAAACGAAATTGATGATGTGATTTCCGCTGAAATACCTGATAAAAATGTCGATAAGGGGTTACATGATATTATTGTAAAAAATATGATACATGGACTTTGCGGTGCACTGAACGAAAATTCACCATGCATGGCCAAAGGAAGGTGCACAAAGCAATATCCTCGACTTTTAGTACCCAAAACAATTACTGGCAGTGATGGTTACCCACAATATAGAAGAAGATCTACTGAAGATGGCGGTAAAACAGCAATAATAAAGAAGCGTAACGGTACCACCATCGAAGTAGATAACCAGTGGGTTGTTCCATATTCCCCTTTATTATCTAAAACATTTAATGCACATATAAACGTTGAATACTGTAACTCCGTAAAGGCAATAAAATATATATGTAAATACGTCAACAAAGGCAGTGACATGGCAGTTTTTGGCTTGCAGTCCGAAATCAAAGATTTCGATGAAATCGTAGAATATCAGGCTGGAAGATACATAAGCAGTAATGAAGCTGTTTGGCGAATTCTTTCATTTCCGATACATGAACGTAGTCCAGCTGTTGTTCACTTAGCGGTACATTTACAGAATGGTCAACGTGTTTATTTCACGGAAACCAACGTGCAACAAAGAGTCCTGAATCCACCGGATACAACATTAACAGCTTTTTTTTCGCTTTGCAAAAATGATTCTTTTGCGAAAAAACTGCTGTATACTGAAGTGCCTTCGTATTACACGTGGAATACTAAAAATAAAGTATTTGAACGTCGAAAACAGGGTAAGTCAGTCGACGGCCAACCTACCATCTTCAAAGATACCACGATAGGAAGACTCTACACCGTTCACCCCAATCAACATGAATGCTTCTTTCTACGCCTGCTTTTGGTGAATGTACCCGGTCCGACATCCTTTGAGTATTTGAGGACTGTAAATGGTACTATACATGACACTTACCGTAGTGCATGCCAAGCTCTGAATTTATTGGAGAATGACCAACACTGGGATAACTGCATCAATGACGCGTGCGAAACGTCAACCCCAAGTCAAATTCGTGCATTGTTTGGCATCATTTTAACAACTTGCTCTCCATCAGCTCCTACAGATTTATGGGAAAAATATAAGTCAAAAATGTCCGAAGATATACTTCATCGAAAACAGTTAGAGACGTCAGACATGACTTTTGATTTTACACCAGAAATTTATAACTACACTTTAGTTGTTATAGAAGATATTTGCATAAGTATGGCAAACAAACCTCTTCAGGGTTTGGGAATGCCTTCACCTAACCGTATCGCTGCTGTTTCGACATGTGTAGAATTGGATCGTGAACAAAGTTACAGTACGAGTGATCTATTGTCGTATGTACAAAATAACATTTCCAAGTTAACGTCGGAACAAAAAGACATTTATGATACGATAATGCATTGTGTCGATAACAACGTTGGAGAAATTTTCTTTTTGGATGCGCCAGGAGGTACTGGTAAAACGTTTGTGATAAAACTGATTCTGGCATCAATTCGATCTAAAAATGATATAGCGTTGGCAATTGCGTCGTCCGGAATAGCCGCAACATTGCTGCCTGGTGGAAGAACTGCTCATTCCGCTTTGAAATTGCCTCTGAACTTGCATTCTACAGAAACTCCCACGTGCAATATTTCCAAATCATCTGGGATGGGTAAAGTATTGCAGCAATGCAAACTTATTATTTGGGATGAGTGCACAATGGCACACAAAAATCGCTCGAGGCTCTGGATCAATGCTTGAAAGATTTAAGAGGGAATTCGAAACCCTTTGGCAGCACATTAATATTGCTTGCAGGAGATTTCAGGCAAACATTACCTATAATACCTAGATCAACTCCTGCAGACGAAATGAATGCTTGCCTGAAAAATTCTAATTTATGGGCACACGTAAAAACATTAAAATTAACTACAAATATGCGTGTCCGATTGCAAAACGATGACTCTGGTCAAACATTTTCAGATCAATTGCTAGCAATGGGAAACGGAAAGCTCCCAGTAGACTCAATTTCAGGACGTATACAACTACCTGCTGATTTCTGTAATTTAGTGACGTCCAAAAATGAATTGATTGAAAATATATTTCCGAATATTCTAAAAAATTATAAAAATAATAAATGGCTAAATGAAAGAGCGATTCTCGCACCCAAAAATATAGACGTCCATGAAATCAACAATATTGTTTTGACCAAGATTCAAGACCAGGCAGTCCTTTACAAGTCAGTCGACACAGTTTTGGAACCAAATGAAGCGGTTAATTATCCATCTGAATTTTTAAATTCCATAGATCTTTCAGGGTTTCCACCACACGTGCTACAACTAAAAATAGGCGTACCAATAATATTGTTACGTAACATAAACCCACCAAAGCTTTGCAATGGCACTCGACTTGCCGTAAAAAAAACAATGGAAAACCTAATAGAGGCCACAATCCTGACAGGGCCTTTTGAGGGTGAGGCTGTTCTTATTCCTCGCATTCCCATGATTCCAGCAGATCTGCCTTTTCAATTTAAAAGATTGCAATTCCCAATTCGATTAGCATTTGCAATCACCATTAACAAAGCTCAAGGTCAATCATTAGAAAAATGTGGTATTGATCTTAATACTGATTGTTTTTCCCATGGACAATTGTACGTTGCATGTTCGAGGGTCGGTAAACCTGACAATCTATTTATATGCAGCGAGAATTGGACAGCGAAGAATGTTGTATATTCGCAAGTTTTACGCAGTTAATTTGTATTTCGGAACCAAATGAAGCGGTTAATTATCCATCTGAATTTTTAAATTCCATAGATCCTTCAGGGTGTCCACCACACCTGCTACAACTAAAAATAGGCGTACCAATAATACTTTTAAGAAATATCAACCCATCAAAGCTTTGCAATGGCACGCGACTTGCCGTAAAAAAAAAAAATGAAAAACCTAATAGATGCCACAATCTTGACAGGGCCTTATGAGGGTGAGGCTGTTCTTATTCCTCGCATTCCCATGATTCCAACGGATCTGCTTTTTCAATTTAAAAGATTGCAATTCCCAATTCGATTAGCATTTGCAACCACCATCAACAAAGCTCAAGGGCAATCACTAGAAAAATGCGGTATAGATCTTAATACAGATTGCTTTACCAATGTACAATTGTATGTTGCATCTTTGAGGGTCGGTAAACCTGACAATCTATTTATACGCAAAGACAATGGGACAGCGAAGACTGTTGTATATTCACAAGTTTTACGTAGTTAATTTGTATTGTATCTATCTATCTATCTATCTATATAAAAACGAGTTGTGTGTATGCATGTTTGTTTGTTTGTAAAAAGAGCGTTTGCATATGACGTCATTATTAGTACATACGGCTTTGTATATGGACAGACAATGGGAAAGCCAAGAATGTTGTATATTCGCAATTTTTACGTAGTTTGAAACACATATATAAATCTATCTATATTCACAGGTGGGACACAGGGACACAACTACAATGGCGCGTAACTAATATGGCGCGTAACGACTTACGCGCGCGGGGGGGCTTGGGGGGGCGCGAAGCGCCCCACCAACTAGGTGTTGGGGTGGCGCGAAGCGCCACCCCAACAGCTAGTATATATATAAATGAGTTGCTTGTGTGTCGACTGACGTCATGTTTCTCAACTGACGTCATTTTAAGGATTGAGCATTATGACATCATGTATGTATTTTGTATATGACGTCAAAGGCTTTGTATATGACGTCATTAAAAGTATATAAAAAGGCGTTTCAAAGAGAAATTCTTAGTATAGATCTTAAAATAACAGAAGAAACAGCCGAGGAAGCTGCTCAAATAGTTAATTCAAAGAGAATTTTAGTATAAATCCTACAAAGGCAGAGGAGCCGAGGAACCTGCTCAAAGAGTTAATGCCAAAAGGCTTGTGGCTAAAGAACGCAAAACCGCGCAGTTAGATGAAAATCAACCTGGACAGCGAGAGTCAAAACTGAAAATGATAGCGATGATGATTGGGTTTGGGATTTGACTTGGATAAGGTCATCAATGCCTACCAGATTTTAGTTAAAAAATAAAGGTTCGGCGATATGTATTTCATAGTGACGAAAGACTGGACAAGGTAAAACAAACAAAACAACTTGAAGGTGATACCGATGATCAAACAGTTCGTGGTAACGAACTGTAGTAAGGAGCGACCCGGCTCAATAGTAACCAAAACTCTAAAAAATTGAAGTTTGATATCAATAGCTACATCAAAAGAATCGCATATTAATGCTGATTTTAAATATATAAGTTTCATCAAGTTTAGTCTTACCCATCAAAAGTTACGAGCCTGAGAAAATTTGCCTTATTTAGGAAAATAGGGGGAAACACCCCCTAAAAGTCTTAGGATCTTAACGAAAATCACACCATCAGATTCAGCGTATCAGAGAACCCTACTGTAGCAGTTTCAAGCTCCTATCTACAAAAATGTGGAATTTTGTATTTTTTGCCAGAAGACAAATCACGGGTGCGTGTTTATTTGTTTTTTTGTTTTTTTTTTCTTTTCCCCAGGGGTCATCGCATCGACCAAGTGGTCCTAGAATGTCGCAAGAGGGCTCATTCTGACGGAAATGAAAAGTTCTAGTGCCCTTTTTAAGTGACCAAAGAAATTGGAGGGCATCTAGGCCCCCTCCCACGCTCATTTTTTTCCAAAAGTCAACGGATTAAAATTTTGAGATATCCATTTTGTTCAGCATAGTCGAAAACCATAATAACTATGTCTTTGGGGATGACTTACTCCCCCACAATCCCTGGGGGAGGGGCTGCAAGTTACAAACTTTGACCAGTGTTTAGATATAGTAATGGTTATTGGGAAGTGTACAGACGTTTTCAGGGGGATTTTATTTTGTTTGGGGGTGGGGCTGAGGAGAGGGGGCTATGTTGGAGGATCTTTCCTTGGAGGAATCTGTCATGGGGGAATAAAAATTCAATGAAAAGGGCGCAGGATTCTCTAGCATCACTGTAAGAAAACAATGAAAAATAAACATGAAAACGTTTTTTCAAATGAAAGGAAGAAGTAGTATTGAAACTTAAAACGAAAAGAGATTATTCCGCATATGACGGGTTCTAAGAATACTTTAGCATAAAGAGCGAGGTATTTAGGAGAAGATAAATACCTTGCTCTTTATGCTAAAGTATTTTTAGTAATTTCAACTATTTATTCTAACGCCTTTCTGATTCAGGGGTCATTCTTAAAGAATTGGGACAAAACTTACGATTTAGTGTAAAGAGCGAGGTATTAACGAGGGTACAAACCCCTTCGTATACATAATAAAAATATAAGGTTATGAAAGTTTGTTACGTAAGTTAATTCTTCAGTTACGTATATTTTTTACTAATAAAAACGGTCGTTAAAAATTAAAAGTTCTAGTCGCCTTTTTAAGTAACAAAAAAATTTGAGGGTAACTAGGCCTCCTTCTCCACCCCTTATTTCTCAAAATCGTCTGATCAAAACTAAGAGAAAGCCATTTAGCCAAAAAAAGAATTAATATATAAATTTCATTTTAATAATTTATGTGCGGAGAGCCAAAACCAAACATGCATTAGTTCAAAAACGTTCAGAAATTAAATAAAAAAAAACTAATTTTTTTAGCTGAAAGTAAGGAGCGACATTAAAACATAAAACGAACAGAAATTACTCCGTATATGAAATGGGTTGTCCCCTCCGCAGTCCCTCGCTCTTTACGCTAAAGTTTGACTCTTTGCCACAATTCTACCTTTTAAAACAATTAAAAACTTTAGCGTAAAGAGCGTGGGACTGCGGAGGGGACAACCCATTTCATATACGGAGTAATTTCTGTTCGTTTTATGTTTTAATGTCGCTCCTTACTTTCAGCTAAAAAAATTAGTTTTTTTTTATTTAATAAAAGAAAAAACGACGTTGAAAGGACTATCGTCTCCCAGTTGCAACATCTTTTCGATAAAAATAATAATTTAGTGCTTCTGTTCCAAACAGCAATCGAATTGATGCCTACTGATACGCAACTATCAACGAAGTGGCAATCGTTATGGTCGGTGATCAGTTCTTACCTCGAGACAATATTCTTTATAGGCGAAACAATCAGTTGACAAAATTGCTTAAACTCATCGATGCTACGATGCCCTACAATATCCTATCATTTTTTTGGATGGAGCCGACGGCTTTCACTTTAATATTAAATTGATAAATCCAGCCACTAACAAAGAAATGGATAAGAAATGCAGCGCAATGAAATATTATGCCTATAGATTAATGATTCGTCATTTATTACATTAACAATCAGTTGACAAACAAAAACAAGTATTATTGAATACTTGATTAAGATAGAGTGGTAAAGAAAATAAAAAGAACTGAAACCTCTTTTTTAGTTTTTTTTAAATGATTACCATTGTGCTTCGTTTGTTTTTTTTTCCTTTTTTCAGTTTTTCCTTTTTTAGCTTTTTTTTTTAGTTTTTCTTTTTTTAGTTTTTTTCTTTTTTAGTTTTTTTTAGTTTTTTTAGTTTCTTTCATTTTTTCAGTTTTTCTGTTATTTTAGTTTTTATATTTTAAGTTTCTTCTTTTTTTAATTTGTATTCTTTTTTAGTTTTTCTTCTTTTTTTAGTTTTTATTTTTTTTTTATAGTTTTTATCCTTTTTTCTTTTTAGTTTTTTTTTAGTTTCTTACCTTTTAAAGGTTTTTTCCTCTTTTTAGTTTTCTTTTTCTTCTTTGTCCTTTAGTTTTTTCTCCTTTCTTGGTTTTTCTTTTTTTAGTTTTTTTCTTTTTTAGTTTTTCCTTTTGTTTTTCTTTTTTTAGTTTCTTATTTTTTTTTAGTTTTCTTTTTTTAGTTTTTTTCTTTTTTGTTTTTTCTTTTTTTCTTTTTTAGTTATTTTTTCTTTTTTAGATTTTTCAATTGTTTTTTTCTTTTTAATTTTTTTTTTGTCTTTCTTTTTTTATTTTTTCTGTTTTTTTTTAGTTTTTTCTGTTTTTCTAGTTTTTGGTTTTTATTTTTTTTTAGTTTTTTTTAGCTTTTTTCTTTTTCGTTTTTTACCTTTTTTACCTTTTTTATTTTTTTATTTTTCTTTATTTTTTTTCATTTTAGGTTTTTTCTTTATTTAGTTTTTTTTCTTTTTTTAATTTTTTTCTTTTTTGTTTTTTTTTTTTAATTTTTTTTTCTTTTCTTTTATTTTTTAGCCTTTTTTATTTTTATATATAACTTTTGTCTTCTTTTTTAGTTTTACGTTTTTTTTTAGTTTTTACCTTTTTTTATTTTTCTTAGGTCTTTTATTTTTTAGTTTTTTCTTTTTATAGTTTTTTTCTTTTTAGTTTTTTTTAGTTTTTTACCTTTTTTCTTTAGTTTTCTTTTTCTTCTTTATTTTTCACACGTCATATGCAAACCCTCAAACAAAAATACATACAACTTATTTTGATATATATAGATAGTGTAACGGACATACATACAACTTATTTTTATATATTAAGAAGATTTTTTTTAGTTTTTTACCTTTTAAAGTTTTTTTCCTCTTTTTTAGTTTTCCTTTTCTTCTTAATTTTTTAGCTTTTTCTCCTTTCTTGGTTTTTCTTTTTTAGTTTTTTCCTTTTATTTTTTTATTGGTTTCTTATTTTTTTAGTTGTCTTTTTTTAGTTTTTTTCTTTTTTATTTTTTTCTTTTTTAGTTATTTTTCTTTTTTAGTCTTTTTCTTTTTTCTTTTTTAGCTTTTTCAGTTTTTTTGTTTTTTTGTTTTTTCTTTTTCGTTTTTTCTTTTAGTTTTTTACCTTTTTTCATTTTTTAGTTTTTCTTTTGTTGTCTTTCTTTTTTTGTTTTTTTTTTCTGTTTTTAGTTTTTTCTTTTTTATTTTATTTTTTTTTTAGTTTTTTGTCTTTAGTTTTTTAGCTTTTTTTATTTTTTATATTTTTTTTTTTAGTTTTTTCTATTTAGGTTTTTTCTTTTTAGGTTTTTCCTTTATTTAGTTTTTTCTTAGATAGATAGAAGATAGATATAAAATTTACTTTGAGTACCTAGCATTCTAAAGCTCAACAATCTATCTATATATATAAAAATAAGTTGTTGTCTGTTGACTGATGTCATGTTTGTGTGTCGACTGACGTTATGTTTGTCGACTGACGAAATTACAGACCGGGACACCGGGACACAAATGACGACTGGCACACCGGGAATATAAATGACAACCGGGACACTCAAAGAGAAATTGCAGACTGGGACACCGGGAAACAAGTAACGACCAGGACACAGGGAATATAAATGACGACCGGGACACAGGGACACAACTACAACGGGGACGCCGGGGGGCATAGGGGGGATATATAAATGACGACCGGGACACAGGAAATGTTCGATTAGCAATCACCATCAACAAAGCTCAAGGGCAATCACTAGAATAATGAGGTATAGATCTGAATACGGACCGTTTTTCCCATGGACGATTATATGCTGCATGTTCAGGAGTCGGTAAACCTGATAATCTATTTATATGCACAGACAATGGGACAGCGAAGAATGTTGTCTATTCGCAAGTTTTACGTAGTTAAAAACACATATATATATATATATATATATATATATATATATATATATATATATATATATATATATATATATATATATATATATATATATATATATATATATATATATATATATATATATATATATATATATATATATATATATATATATATATATATATATATATATATATATATATATATATATATATATATATATATATATATATATATATATATATATATATATATATATATAGCGGGGTATATTTCTTTTTTTTCCATTTTGTTAATTTTTGTTTTTGTCTCCTCTTTTGTTTTTTTGCCTCTTCTTTGGTCCTTCCGCTTTGTGACCCTTGGCTTATATTGCCTTTGGTGAATTGAAATTTTTTCCTCTCTGCTTCCCATCTTTTGTTTCATTTGAATCAACATGTTCATCATTATCAGGTTACCTCATCTGATTTTTACTCTCTAAATCCTTTTCTAGTTCATCTGAGACATTATTTACATCTTTATCATGATTTACCTTTGTACAGGCAAACGTTGGATCACTTTTTATTGCAGAGTTATGATCATTTATGCCTGGAGTTGTTTCATCAGTTGCTCTTGCGGCTGTTTGAAAAAATATTATACAAAAGAGTATGATAATTTTCTTTTTAGGTTTTTTTTAGTTTTTACCTTTTTTAGTATTTTATTTTTTTCTTCTTTTTTTTAGTTTTCTTTTTCTGCTTTATTTTATTTAGTATAAATCCTACAAAAGCAGAAGAAACAGTCGAAGAATCAAATCGTGCGAGAAATTTTAGTATAAATTCTACAATGGCAGAAGAAACCGCCGAGGAAGCGGTTCAAAAAGATAATACCAAAAGGCTTTCGGCTAAAAGAGAAAGTAACAAAAGAAAGCGTGCCGAGGAATCACAAGAACAACGTGAAAACAGGCTTACGGCTCAAAGAGAAATTACCAAAAGAAAGCGTGCCGAGGAATCACAAGACCGACGTGAAAACAGGCTTGCGGCTCAAAGAGAGATTACCGAAAAAATCATGCTGAGGAATCACAAGAACAACGTGAAAACAGGCTTGCGGCTCAAAGAGATAATGCCAAAAGACAGCTTGCCGAGGAATCAGGTACAGCCCAGTCAATGATTCTAGCTTGAGTAGATGTGTTGCACCACACCAACTTCGCGCCACACCAACACCTAGTTTGAGGGGGCGCTTCGCCCCCCCCCCCCGCTCGCGTAAGTCGTTAAGCACCATATTAGTTACACGCCATTGTAGTTGTGTCCCTTTGTCCCACCTGTGAATATATATATATATATATATATATATATATATATATATATATATATATATATATATATATATATATATATATATATATATATATATATATATATTTTTAACTACGTAAACATGCGAATATACAACATTCTTCGCTGTCCCATTGTCTGTGCATATAAATAGAATGTCAGGTTTACCGACTCTTGAACATGCAACATATAATTTTCCAAGGGAAAAACAATCCGTATTCAGATCTATACCGCATTTTTCTAATGATTGCCCTTGTGCTTTGTTGATCGTGATTTCTAATCAAATATTCCCTTTGTCCCCGTCGCCATTTATATATCTCCTGTCCCCCCGGGCGTCCCCATTGTAGCTGTGTCCCGGTCGTCATTTATATTCCCTGTGTCCCGGTCGTCATTTGCGTCCCAGTGTCCCGGTTAGTAATTTCTCTTTGAGTGTCCCGGTCGTCATTTATAGATAGATAGATAGATAGATAGATAATTTTATTCACCCACTCGATACAAAACCACAAATGGCACGAATGGAGTACAAAGAAGAAAAGAAAAAAAAAACAAAAAAAAAAAAAAAAACAAACACTTAACTGCACAAACAAAAACAAACGTTACGATACACCGCCAATAAATAAAAACATTATTACAAAAACTCACTAAGGACGAATTGCAATTGCCAGACTACTAGGCCCAAGCGACCCCAAAAATTCAGAACGACGTTTCGTCACAGCAGCAATCGGATCTGTGATACCGAACCTTGCAGACATTGATTGTCTGCAAGGTTCGTATTGATCTTGTCTGCCGGTGTATTGTCTGCCGGTGTATTGATCTTGATTTTCGATTTGGGCACCAAACGACGTTATTTGGAAACATGAGTTGTATTTTCTTTTTTTACATACCTTAGAAAAGTCTTGATTCCACGGGGAAGGACCATCGTCGGTTCTTGTCTGTGGTTCGTAGTCTTTTTCTGGCGGAGGGGGAGGTGGCGCCTCTAAATTAACCTTGAATAGAAAGATGACAATTATCTATTGTCATAATCATTTATTTAAGTATGCCATATAAAAATATAAGTGGAACAAAAAGAAAAAAGGAACCATATAGAAATGTACAGAAAAATTGCACTTCCTTGTATCAGTTCTCGATATCAATGCACGTTGGACGAGACTTGGGCAGAAACTCGAATACTGTTTACGACTTCTTAGGCTTGTAGGTTCTCAGTAGCATATAGAGGGTCCAGGTTCGGTCAAACCTGTGAAACAAAACCGCAATTCTGTCATAAATGGGTAGCATCAGAAGGAGTTCTACTTGAAGGATTCTTGAAAAACAATGACCTCACTCTGCTTATCAATTGAATTCAACTAATCCCAGATAGGAGATACGAACAAAACGCGTGGTAAAACAACAGATGAGTACAGCAAACAAAGCACGTGCCTACCAAAACTATAAATCTGACAAACAAGACTAGCATATCTTACACGGATCACACTCGCGATCTCATTACATATAAGTAGATGTGTGCTTCTCAAATCTGAATCATAAGTAAATGGTAAAATATGGGCTTGGACTTCTTTTGAAGGAGGCTTGTAAAAACTGAATACAAGGAATTCTTGTTAACGACGCATTTACCTCTAGGCTCAGACTTTTCAAACTAGAGAAAAAACGGTCAATGTTTTATTTAGCTAAAATATATTGAAGACGTTAAGCTGATATCAAAACCACCATCAGAAAAAGCTTCCCAATTTATTTTTCATTAAGGTCGTCAAGGTCGTTAGCGCCTAAGGTCACTAAGGTCGACTTAGAATCAAGCTTGGCTAGGCCGTCCTAGCCGAGTGGTTAGTGCTCCAGACTTTTGATCCTGAGGTAAGGGGTTCGAGTCCTGGTGTCGTTGGTTATTTGGTTCGGAACTGAAGTCAATGGTGTGACCCTATAAGCTGAACCAGAGTCGACTCAGCTCTAAATGGGCACCTGAAGAAATCAGGGGGGGGAGAATGCGGGAAGCGTCAGACCATAAAGCTGCCTAACAACCTGTCGTAGTTTGTCATTGATTCCCACTGTTTTTTTTTTTTTTTTTTTTTTTTTTTTTTTTTTTTTTCAAAGTTTCCTCCAACTTCAAAATATTGCAAACCCCATGAAATCTTACACATCTAATACGAGGAGTGCTATACATGGTGTGCAACCTGTCAAACATTGCGCGAAGCGTACCACAGAGAGGCACGGCGTAGCGGAGCATGTTAAACTCCAAGGTGTATTCAGGAGGCAGAATGGACAATCCTTCAATTTTTCAATTTCACCCTATATCCGGCAGTAAAGTTTTACTTTCGCTCATGTTTTATCATTCGATTATTAGATAGATTGTCACAAAGTTCCTCAAATGAAATGTTATCACGTTTTTGTGACAACTCACAAGCATTTTGAGTCATATTCTTGGAAATGTATTACTCTGTTTTTAGGAAACACTCATATTCATCTTTTCATGATTTATTGTCCGTTTTTGTTACCTAGGTAACTCATATTTTTCACTGTAGTTTTCCTGGATGCCAATCTCAAGACAGATTTTTTATATGAAAAAAAGGGAACAAAAGACACACAGTTCAATAATAAGCTTTGATTACTAATTTATGTTTATATCTCTTCGTTTTTCTTCACACACCACTCACAAAACCACGGTTTGGCATATTATCCTCAGGTAGCTGTCTATTTTCAACAATTTTTGCATTCATTGAGGTCCAAAATCCCCCTCTACATGCACAGTAAGTTACAACCAACTTTCAGAAAGAATTTTACTTCATTTACATCAACAAGGCCCTGTAAATTCCAAGCCTATCACATGCTAAAGACATTTTAGGCCCATTCTAGGTGCACAAATCTAGGCAACCTAAAATTAGTTTCAATTTTCGTTAAATATAATTCTGTCTCGATTTCTTAAAAAATGTCTTTTCAGTGACTTATTAAGAAGTGCGCTGAGTCTTATTAATAGAAAATAAAGTACGTGGAACGATGACTATTGATTGAAATGGATTTAGAGAATGGATGGATTTGAAACTAATGAATCCATCTAAATAAGTAGAAGGTGGACCATGATTTACTGCAGGGAAGCAAATTTAGACATAAAAGTTTAGGTATTAAAGTTTATGCTCCCTGTAGATGTTTTTGGTACAGTTTTGTCTGTATTACTACACTTTTAATTTATTATTAAAATATAATATATATTTTGTAATTAAATATAATAGAAACTTAAAAATATAATAGTGCGATAAAAAATAGGGATTAGACATAATAATAAATCTACTTAAGGATTATGTTCCTTAATTTCTTGTATATTATTTTTAAGCTCTCTTAAGGTTCTAACATCAACAGAAAACGACAATTTTGCTATCATTCCATGGGTGAGATTTAGTTCTATCCATTAACTGAACTACATTTTTTAAATTTGTTCTACGCAGTTTTTTAGATGGAAAATACATGAAATAATCGTTGAAAAAGACAATTTTCCTATTTTTTGAACAAATTTAGACCCTTCTCCAATGAAAAATTTACGCAATAGCTTAAAAATTTAAACAATATCATGTATAAATATTAGCGTTATTTCAGCAATATCGCCTTTATTAACATTTAAGCAACAATATGTTAAAACATCCACGATTTTAAAGCAAAATCGTTTTAACGTTTAACGAGCACCGGCCAATGCACTTTAGTTATGTAGAACGAAATCCAGAATTTATTATGCTGAAACCCTAAGCCACATTTTTTTTAAGAATATAAAACCAAGTTCTAAATTAGTTCGGTCGCATAAAACCATTCCTATGAACTCCAAATAAAGTCTAAAGGATTCTGAGCAGCAAAACTCAAAAGAGATGCAACATTTCTGTGCTGAAGGAGTTGGATAAGGGGAAGAATTCATCATTGTATGGATCCAAATAAATGTTTTGTCCAAATAAAATAAAGAGTTCTGAACAACCGAACTGAAAATAGACGCAACACTTCTGTGTTTAAGGAGTTGGTGATGGGGAAGGATTCATCCCTGTATGGATTCAAATAAATGTGTTCTCTAAATAGACTCTAAAGGATTCTGAACAACAAAAATCAAAATAGATGGAACACTTCTGTTCTTAAGGACTGGAAAAGGGGAAGGATCCATCCCTGTATTAGGTACTCGAATAACAAAGAATAAAAATTATACACATTATACAATTCTTCAGAATTTTTGGGTCCGACACAACTAAAAGCCCTGTGTCACCTGAATAGCAAATGTGGGAAAAATTACAGAGACCTAAAATCATCAAAGTTTCTTTTGGGCAGAATGAACCCTACACTGTTCTGGCTATTTGCCAGCTAATGCAAGCCTACGAAATGATAAAAAAAATCATTTGGGTTTTGTCTTTCAATAGTTATGAGTACTAGTATAACAACATAAAACGTATTTTACCCATCATGAAAAGAAAAATTGCTTTTTTAGCTGAACAGTCTCCCCCCTGTTTTGTAAAAAAAAAAAAAACAAAGATAATGTTTGCAACATCATCTCTCAGCTAAGGTGAAGTTCTTAAGCAGTAACAAATCTACAAATATGCACTTTGTGAATACCGTGTCAGTCGATTATAGATAAAGTTACTAATGATAAATTTACAGAAACTGGTAAAACAGTGTCGTGTTTGCATCATAATAAAAAGCTTGAAACCAGAATAGTAAAAATAGCAAAAATTTGTAAAAAATTTGATGATAAACTATGGACTAATGGATTGCATAAAACGTACATATAGGAGAAAAAAATATCGCTCTGTTCTACAACTACAACAAAAAAAAGCCCTATTGAACTCTCCCCGATTAACGCTAAAATAAGAACAATTATTTAAATATAATGCTTGGCATTTAAATATAAATGCAAGCATTTATATTCTTAACCCGGTCAATAGCATAAAGTAAAAGTAAAATAAAGGGAATAGTTGGATCTGAAAATGATTTTAAAAGGTGGATAAAAATACAGGGAAACATAAAAGTCAAAGTGAAAGACACTTTGCACAGACTTTATAGTTACACTTCCATTGTTATAATGTTTTCTTGTTGATTTAAATGTAGCTTAGAGCTATATCTAGTCCCATTCAGGAGGAAACGCTTCTGTCATAGTAAATTTGAAACATGACTGCAAATTTTCAGTCTATTATCATTACTTACCCTTTGACTAGGTTTGATGTGGCAAATTGCTTTGAAGCATTTCTTGTCAAAAAATCTTGTGATTTTTTCATGTTTTTCCTTTAGTTGCCACGATTCATAGCAAAACAGATCGAACATGCGTCAAAATAAGTAAAATTAAATCTTGCCCGAAATCCACGGTTCAATATTTTATACCTTGGCTACTTTCAAAAATTTAATATACCTAAAGAGATATACATACTTCTTCAACATAAGCAGCAGGAAAAATTCCCGATCCTCCAGAATCATTTGCTCCCTCCCACCATCCTTCTCCAACATCAGTGTTTGTAACTGTTAACGTTTCGCCAGCTTTAATTGATAGTTCAGCTGTTCCAGGTTGACCGTCAAAGTCGTATAATGCAAGAGCCTAAAATAATAATAAATAAAAACGCTGGTAGGATCTCGTAAGAGATTAAATTTTAAAAAAAAGTTTTTTTTTAAATGACAGTAAGGAGCAACATTAAAACTTAAAACGAACAGAAATTACTCCGTATATGAAAGGGGCTTTTCCTCCTCAACGCCTCGCTCTTTACGCTAAAGTTTGACTCTTTCTCTTAACTCTGTTTTTAAAACAGTAAGAAACTTTATCGTAAAGAGCGGGGCGTTGAGGAGGAAAAGCCCCTTTCATATACGGAGTAATTTCTGTTCGTTTTAAGTTTTAATGTTGCTCCTTACTGTCATTAAAAAAAACTTGTTTATTTTTAATTTAATTTCTTGGCGTTTTTGAATTAATGCAGTTTTGATCTTGGCTCTCCGCACATAAATAATTAAAACGAAATTTGCATATTCATTAATTGCAATTAATCGGAAGATTTTGAGAAAAAAGGAGCGAGGGAGGAGGCCTAGCTGTCCCCCAAGTTTTTGACTACTGTAAAAAGCAACTAGAGCTTTTAATTTTTTACAAACGTTTTCATTGGTAAAAAACATACGTAACTTACGAATTAACTTACGTAACGAACTTCTATATTCGTATGTTTTTATTGCGTATATGAGGGGGTTCAACCCTCGTCGATACCTCGCTCTTTACACTAAAGCTTAGATTTTGTACCAAAACCTTAAGAATGACCTCTGGATCACAAAGGCCGTAGAATAAACAGTTGAAATTAGTAAAAATACGTTAGCGCAAAGAGTGAGGTATAACGAGAAGGTAAACCCTTCATATACGTTATAATTTATATTCGTTTTAAGTTTTAATGCTGCTCCTTACTTTCAGTAGAAAAAACTTTTCATATTTATTTTTCCATTGCTTTTTTCAAATAATGCTAGAAAATCCTGCACCCCCTTCATTGAAATTATCTTCCCCCATGACAAGTTTCTCCATGGAAATATCCTCCCACCTAACAGCCCCCCTCAACTCTTCCCTCTAAACTAAAAAAATACCCCTGAAAACGCCTGTACACTTCCCAGTAACCATTACTATATGTAAACACAGGTCAAAGTTTGTAACTTGCAGCCCCTCCCACGGGGACTGCGGGGGAGTAAGTCGTCCCTTAAGACATAGTTATTAGGTTTTTCGACTAATAGTGAATAAAATGGCTATCTCAGAATTTTGATCCGGTGACTTTTGGGAAAAAATGAGCGTGGGAGGTACCCTCCGATTTTTTTGGTCACTTAAAAAGGGCACTAGAGCATTTAATTTCCGTTAGAATGAGCCCTTTCGCAACATTTTAGGACCACTCAGTCGATATGATCACCCCTGGAAAAAAAAACAACAACAAAAAAACAAACAAATAAACACGCATCCGTGATTTATCTTCTGGCAATAAATGCGAAATTCCACATTTTTGTAGATAGGAGTTTGAAACTTCTACAATAAGGTTCTCTGATACGCTGAATCTGATGGTGTGATTTTCGTTAAGATTGTATGACATTTAGGGGGTGTTTTCCCCTACTTTTTATAAATGAGGCAAATTTTTTCAGGCACGTAACTTTTTATAGGTATAACTGATCTTGATGAAACTTATATATTTAAAATCAGCATTAAAATTCGATTCTTTTGATGTAACTATTGGTATCAAAATTCCATCTTTTAGAGTTTCGGTTACTATTGAGCCGGGTCGCTCCTTGTTCGTTATCACGAACTGTTTGATTCTAAAAAAAAAAAAGAGAAGGAAACACAATACAGTGCAAATAACCTATTTGCAAGGCTGTATTCAGGGGGGGTTGACTAGTGTTGTAAAGCAACCGTAAAATAAAAACCCGGTAAGTAAAATAGGTAAAATAAGGTAAAATTAGTAGAACGAGGTAAAATAAGGTACTTCCTAGGAAATACGGGATAAAATTGGTGTTTTAGAGTTGCTGTGTAGCTACAAGACCAGCTAAATATTTCTATTTAAGCATCACTTACAGCTTTCAATAATTTTTTTTAACTATTCTGTTTTCCCTGGGCTTAAAAAGGGTAGTGCTGCTTCATCTAAAGTTTCATCAATTCAATTAACTGTCTAGTTTATCCCTTTGGTAATCTTGTGCCTCAGCACTTGGACAGCGCCTGATTTCGAACATCCATTTTGTAAAAAATAAATAAATAAAAACAACATGAATAAAACAAATTTACCATTATTTGAGAGTAAAATCATATTAGTCACTTTATTCTACATTTTAACCTAAGAAATGCTACCTAACAGCCTTGCATATTTAAATAGCCGTATTCAGCCACATTCCCATATCATATACCCCTCCAACGAAAGTCCTGGGCATGGCCCCGAAGATTCTTATCAATTTCTACCTCCACCTTCCCATTGTGTCTCCCTTAGAGCTAATTCTGTATTTATCTGAAGATTCTTTCAAGACAACCGATGAGACACAAGGGCCTTCAAACTAGTAAACAAATTTCTTTTTGACACTGTTATCAGTAACAACTCATTAGGTAGCAATTGGTTGAAATACAGGCTAAATTCACATGAACTGCCTCTCGGAAAAAATAACTGAACAGATATTAATACATTGAACCCTTATGGGTTTTTACTATAGGTAATACATTACGATCGCCCCTGACTTAAACAGGAGAGAAGAAATTTCAATTTCCCTTCAAATAAAATCCAGAATTATCCAAGAGGAAAATAGCGGGGGGGTATTTTCCAAGTGAGGGGGAATATTCTGTGGGTTTTGGGGGTAGGGAGGGGGGTAAACACCCGATCCCGGGGAAAAGACGGCATGCGTACAAGCTTTCTATGAAATATGAAGTTTAAAATAAAAATGAGGATATTTATTCACCTTTGGCCTTTCATATCATTGAAAATCCAGATCATTGTTATTTTTGATGAGGCAACTTTAACATTTACAGCAAATGGATTCCTAGATTCTTTTAGAAAGGCAATTAAAATAAAAAAAAAAATCCATAAATAGAGACCTTGCTTTAAGCAAAGATACTGAAGATATTCCTATAAACCCGAGTTACAACAACATAAAATTAAAGGATTCAAATAAAATTTTTCTTCAATTTAAATTAAAATCACCTTGATCGCACTTTTAATAAAAGTTAGGTCAGTAGACAAGCTAAGTCAATCACTAAGTAGAGAATTCTTGCCCAATCTAATTGGTGAATAATTTTTCATTTATTCTTACTTGAATTTTTAGTTTGTTTGATTCAGTCTTTCTTCCACTCAAGGTAAATAGGTTCAAATAGTTCAAATAGGTTCAAATAAATTCAAATAGGTAAGCTAAATTACCGATTTTACGGAGGTAAATACCCAATTTTACCCAAGTTACAACAACAGGTTTGACCCCGATTTATTTGCCTTACTTTGCCCAATCGGTAAAATTATGTCCGAAAAACATAACAAAGATGCATACAAAATTTGTCTATTGCGTTTTTTTAAGTTCTTACCCAAAAGTTTTTAGTTTTTCTTGCTGTTCGATTTCAGGTGGAGTTATCTGGGAAACTCCCCACAATGTTTTACGGCTCAACGAATTTCCAAATTCTTTGTTAAAATTATATTTTTCACCGAAGTTCTAAACTCATTGTTAAAATTATATTTTTCCCACTGTTTCATTACGTTCTTAGTAAAAATAAATAAATAAATATATGAAATCTTTTTTGTAGCTGCAATCAATTTCATTTTTAACTAGCTAACCTAAACAAACCTGTGAGTAAGAGGAGGGGGTCTTTCTTCTCAACCCCCACTATTTACACTAGTGTTACATAATGCTTTATTGAAAGCATTTATGAGTGCAAAAGACATAATTAATGGGCAATCGCAAGCGTTTTATTTACCGACTACCTTTTAAAAGCTTTGCGTGGATATTTTGTTGTTTCAAGCAAATGTACATCAATAAGCTTCTCCATTTTTGAGAAATTATGGAAAATAATTTTTATTTGATTCCAATTGCAATTGTGCTTGAGGACATTCTTAAAGCATTGGGTGAAAAACGTAAAATTTGAAGGGGTGAACTTTTTCAAGAGAGACACCTGTTCTTAACACACTCTTTAATGAATAGTGAATTTGGACCTAAGAAGGACTAAAGGAGGGAGTGGTCAGTTCCCTGAGATGTAAATAAACTTTTGATTAGATGATGCGTACAAACAAATTATAGGTAAAAAGGATACCTTGCCAGGTAGGCACTACAGAGAGTTAGCTAATATGCACGGGCGTCATTTGGGGTTTGCCCCCCCCCCCATTAATGAAGAGAAAAAATATTATATCCCATGCCCATTGACTATCCGGATATAGATCCCTCTTGCCCTTTTGGACCCCTTAAGCTCAACATGGTCTTCTTTCCCCGCAAACGTAACCTGGCCCATTCCTCTGGCAGCGAGTGGTCCAGTTATATCATTGTTCCAGAAAACCTAGTATTCCACTAGGTTTGATAAAACTCCTGTAGTTAAAACCTCTAGTTCTTTTAAATTACCATGAAACTTTATTTCTACACACTAGAAAAAAAGAGCGCTTGTTTAAATGACACACGCCAGCCAGAATATTTTTGTTTGACAGTCCTAAAAGTTTTTTTTTTTTTTTTGACTGGTTCAGTCAACTGAATCAGTTTTTCAACTGATTCAGTTGCCTGAATCAGTTGAGGAGCTTTCAAGTAGCCAATCTCTGGATTCTACGACAAAAAGGAAGCTGAAAGGGTCAGGTGAGGTAGTTTTTCCATCACAACCAAGCAACTAAAAACGGGCATAGTAGAAATTTAATTTCTTAAACCCTTGGCCTCTGCTGCAATTTCAGAATCTGTTCACTCCTTAAAAAGCACATTAAGAATTTGAGTGATTGGTTTGATTATTAGCTTTATGTTGAACCCAAACTTATATCAGTAGCCCCCCTGGTGCCTACACCCTCTGAAACTTGAGAGCCAGTTTCTTTTATAACTCTGACAAACGACTCATGGCATGTAGAATTTTGGTTCAAAAACATAACTGCATCAATTAATTGTTTTATTCAATTTTTTGGTTTCACTTAAGTATTTGAATCAGGACCAAATGACAATGGATGTACACCACTTGTGGCACATCCTGCTCCCTAACTTTAATCTGTAATCCACAGAATTTTCCACTCATCATTGAAGTTTCATCAAAACACAAGGCAACACATTGATACCAATTTATTTGTTCCAAAGAACCAGTTCATTAATGGTTAGGGTTAATGACCAGGCCTCTTGGTTTTCCATATGGTACAGTCCACGTGGTCCTTTCCAAATCAAACCATCAGTCAGTATTGGCTATATGACAAAACTTGGCTGCTTTTTATATATTTAACTAACAAGATATTACCAACATCAAGACGTTATATGTTATCATACAACATCCTGTTACAAGTTGTCATATAACTTCATATATCGCATAATATAACATCTTATATGTTATTGACAAGAAGTGACAAAAATGAGCCAATTTGTTCAGTGATAGACTATTGGGCTAGAAAAACAGTGCTTTCAATGATCTGATTTTGGCATGTTGGGAACTGTAATAGCCTTTCTTGAAGAAGAGGATCCTTAGTAACCATTAACCCAAATAGCTCAAAGAAATATCCCTATTGATTTGAGTTGGGACTCTCAACATCACCATGAAATGCTAAGCTCTTATTTGCTAAATACTTGGTTACCAGCATTAATAACCAAATATACATTTTATTTTCTATGCCATCTGCCATTCTCTGGCTTGAGCCAGACTAGCTCTGACTCTGGCTCTGACTAGCAACAGAAAGAATGACCTTACATGTCACTTGTACCATGTTACTAAACTGTCTTTGTTGCAGGTACCACAAACTACAGCCCCATGTTGTGTAAACATTACTTTTTTTTCCTTTCTGTTTCATTATTCATAATAAAAAAAGAGGAATTTTTCCTGTAGTTTCCCTGTGCTGGATCTCGTCTCCACCAAAATGACTATGGATGAAACAAAATAATTTGTTAGCTGACACAGTATGTTCAATCTAAGAAAACTGAAAGAAATAGACAGTGCTACAGCAACAAGCCAAAACTTTATTGTATTTACTTAGCATTGGCTGGATAGGGCTGTTATTGTATATATTTCTTTTTAAAAAAGCAGAATATTAGATCTGCCTTGCTCAATAGGAAAAATAAAATATTGAAATCATCATCATACTAATAGTTAGAACTAATATGTCAAAAAAGTACTGATTTTAGTATTCAAACCGTATTCATAACAACCCTGTTCAGACCTGATCAAACCCAGAAACTCTAAATATACTCATTTATTTAACCTGTGGTTTTCCAACTTTTAAATTTGACTCAATAAAAGTCAAATTTAAATCTGCCCTTTAACAGCGCTAGGAAACCGAAATATATGTATAATAATCTTAATTGAGCTTTAATTCTTCACTCTATTTCACTCTCTGCGTTTTTCCACAGGAAAAAGCTCAAAACAATTGGCTGCTTTCTGTTGACATATACAAACCTTTCATTCAATTTTCTCTATTCTAAACTAATTATCCTTGGAAAACAGTACAACACTATAAGCATTCACTCCCATGCAATAAAATAAGCATTCATTCGTGTACCATAAGATCTCTTTCGTGTACCATAAAATCTCTTTCATTTTTGCCCAAGCAAGTCATTTCAGTCCTCTTGTTACCACTCACTTAATCTGGGACCAAGAAATCTTGGGCTGTACATTGGGAAATTGCAACAAAACCTTGATAGTTTTATTTGATTTCTGACCCTATCCTTGGGTCTTTATTGCTATCACTTGAATTCCCATAATCTTAATACTTTATAATTTTATTGTTAGTCTTACTGGCCCATGAATTCAACTTTATTTCCTTTTAAAACCCAAGATTTAAGAAGAAAATCAATCGCTTACCCAATATATTATTCTCTAATGCATGCAGAAGCTTCAGTAATTTTTCCAGTTGAGGGAGGAGGTAGCATATCATGAATATTTGTAGAGCTTCTAGTAAAGGTTATTACCTTTACCTTAAATTACCTTAAATTTAAGCAACTGGCTGAAGAACCTATAGATGTCGCCAGGTAAAGTTGATTTGATATTCATGTTTGTAGTTTATGAGTGGATCATTACTATATACATATATACAAGACAGTTTGGTTTCATTGTTGGGTGTCATTAGATGTATTGCTGGCCAGGCATGTTTAAGGGCTAAAAAGGGGCGGGTGGCAACTAGTAGACCCTGCTGGATGATACTGGTTCATCCCACTGCATCTTCAATGACTATCTGCTCCAATCATGGTCAACATCAATATTGAAGCTGTCAACTGATCTTGCAGACATGTCAGATTTGCTGAGAGAATTCCACAGTGGAACAATGCAATTAGTTAAGAAGTCGAACTTCTCTTGCCTTCTACTAAATTTATGATGCAGTTTTATGGGATATCTGTGTCTGGTGCATTTACTGTGATCAAAAAATGGCTTAGTGGTGTCACTGGCCATGCAAGGTTGACACCTCCTCTCTTTCTACAGTATGTTAGGGTAGGCAGGTGCTTTTCTAGTCGTTGCTTTAAGGGGATTTGTTGTTTGGCAAAAGGGAGCTTGGTTGCTCTATGTTCAACCTTCTCGCGGTAGGTAAATTTCTGTTAGTTTTACTAATCAGACGTAAACATTTAAGGAGAACCATGATTAAGGTTATAATGTGACAAAGAATAAAGGATTTAAAAAATCACTAAAACCAGGGGAAATGTTTGCACCTTTCACCCTCCAAAATAACATGTCTGCATCTTAAATATTGAAAAACTTGGAATGTCAATATATTTCAAAGTCTGGTTGGATTAGTAGCTAGCTGCTCAGTAGAAAAACAAAGTAAGCCTCACAAAGAGCTGAACACCCACCGAAATTTAAAGTGCATTTTGAGTGCAGTGTATTTCAAAAACTGTACAAATTTTTGTGGATGGAGCAGGCTTATAGAAATGGGTCAATGGCTAATCAGGTGAGATCACTTTCTATTCAATCTAAAAAATTTAGCTCAGATCCAAACACTGAATAAGTTACTTATAGTCTAAACTACAATTATACTTGACTACTTTTTCAGCAGGATCCTCAAGCAAACTGAGTAACTAGCTCTCTGACTTTTAAACATAATCTCTTACTGGGTTGCTAGCTACTGCTGCAACCCAGACAACATTAGAGTCAATCAAATAGACAAACAATAGCAAAATAGTCTTAATTTTGGTCTTGAACAGCTACATAGATATATATCCATCCTTGCCAAGTAGTTGGTGTGCTGGGTTGGGAATCCTTTGTCCAAGGGGTACTGGTTTGATTCACAGTGTGACCTGTTATTTGGTTTGGGACAGGGGTCAGTGGCTAGACTCTATAGGCTCAGCCAGAGTTGACCAAGCTCTAAATGGGTGCCTGAAGGAATCTGGGGAAGGTCAACACAATGGGTGTGCAAATGCACAGGATGGCTGGCCCCAATTGCACATCCCGGCTGAAGGGCTACAAAACAATGATACTCAAATAGACTTATTCCAATTTGAATTACATTACAAAATCAAATAAATGAAACTTTTGATCAAGGTATCTTGAATAAACCTAGTCATGGTTGTAGTTTATTGTAATACATTCAAAGAATGCTTCTTATCTCAAATTTATAACTGTCATTTTTGAAGACAAAAGTTGTTACAATTGAAGCTGCACATTGTAAGAGTGGAACCTAACAATTTAAATATTTGAAGACTGTCTACAGCACAATTGTGTTATACATCCCTGATTTTGAAACTGAAATCCCTTCATGTTCCCTTGAAATTCTCCAAAATCTGGAAACAAGCCCAGAAATTTTTAAAATTGAGAATAGACCTTTTTTGAAAGTAGATTCTTGAAAGTATATCCTTTCCCAGCCCTGAGCAAGATCCAATGACGATCCTACCTGTTGTAGGTGGGCAGCTATAAAGTGCTGTACATAAATTAATAAAGCTAAAATACATAGGATAATCAAGAAAAACAACATCTATCACAGCCACTAAAAGAAGAAAAATACAAAGGTTTCAATCAGAACCATTACTCAGCTGTTTCATATACAAAAAAATAATAAATAAAAATACAATTGTAAATCCACAGTACTGTAAAGAAACAAACCTTAAAAAAAACTAAAATAAAATAGGTGGCCGGCTCTTAAGCTGTGATGAAAATATAAACAAATAAAAATGTGAAGTTAATTGGCAGATTAAACTTTAGACTTGGAATTTAGTTTGTATAAGGATTTTTATTTATTTTCTCCAGGAATGTATGATTGAAACTCTTGTTAAGTTGGAATATATGACAATCTGAAGATTGAAATTAAGCAGAACATTGTAAATTGGCTGTGATAATTTTCCCCAGTATTTCTATTAAGGGGGGCTTTCTTTTGTTGATATACTTCTTGATTTTAACTTTCTCCCAGAAAAATTGCAGTATAACTTTAACAAGGGCAATAATGAGGTCTTTGTCACACCAACAAAGTCAGCACTCTTGGACCTTTGGTGTAACTTCATGGTTGGTTGAAGATTTCTTTTCTGACTATTTATCTCCCATATGTTGTTTGGTCCTTCAATTATAGAAATAACAGTTAGATGAGGGGACTGTATAAACACCATGACTCAGAATGATTGTGGTTTTATCCTTACTACAGTAGGAAAATTCTGTTTTTGGTTTAAATATTTAAGAGCGGTCTCCCCCCTCCCTTCAGACTGTTATTCAGCTCAGGAATGACTACGGTCTTTGGAATTGTTCTCCAAAAAGATACTGCCAGTCTGGCCTTATTTGGGTAATACATTTTTTTTATATTCCTTTGTTTATAACAAATTCCAGCAATTTCATAGGTATTCATATCAAACAAATAACCTTGATATTGTTTAGTTCTGAGACTACATGAGGTCCAGAGCATATTTGTTTTACCACATTCCCTAAGAATAGTCCCACTACTCTTTTTATGCAAAGAGAGTGATGGAGTACAAATGACTATTGTTATCAGTAGCTTTTCTATATATAAAAAAAATCAATAGGTTTTGCATATGAGTATGTTTAAAAACACCACGAAATGGCAGGCTAGAATTCTCTTATAGTTCTAAGACGAACTCAGGACTTGAATCTAAATTGTTAAAATTTGTCTTAAAAGTCTTAAATAATGTCCACTCTGATCCCACAAGGAGATAACAACAATTATTTGAATATTTGTTTTTCAAACTAGATTTCACAATCTAGAAAAAGCTTGAGAAAAAATAAATACCATACAAAGCTCAAATCTGGCCATTAGTCTTGTGTTTTTTATTCACTTTTGCTCAAGAAATGACATCTTCTATTTTAGTTTTTTAAATGTTTTGTCTTAATATCATATGCCTTTTAAATTTATGTAATTTGTGTTTATCTTTGTTTGTGTTACATAATATTTATGTAATGACAATTAGTTAAAAGCAAATTATCATTTTTGTTTTGTATTTACTTTATTTACTTATTTCCCTCAAAATTGAAGAGTATATAAAATGCACAAATGAAACAACAGAATAAAAATGAAATACTTCAAAAAACAAAACAAAACATTTATGTTTCAAAAAACAACAAAATTCTTATTTTTTAATATGCAGAATGTTTCTATGAATCAGACCATAGAAAATTTATATCTTTAAACCATTTGAAGCTAAAAAAAAAAAGCAAAACTCTTATTTTTTAATATGCAGCATATTTCTATGAATCAGATCATAGAAAATTTATATCTTTGAACCATTTGAAGCTCAAAAACAAAAAAAATCCTTATTTTTTTTTAATTTGCAGCATGTTTCTATGAAACAGATCATAGAAAATTTATACCTTTAAACCATTTGAAGCTCAAAAAAATTATTAAGGTCATCAAAGGTTGATACTTATGCATTATAGCGACTCCACTCAAGATGTTTGACCTGATCTGTCTGCATAAAACTGGTCTGCATGTGGAGACTAGCTTAGCCATGGTGAGATAAACCATGATATAGGTGTACTTTAATTAAATATTCAATATACATAGTTGGTATTTTGGTTGGGTATTTAATATAATATGTTCTGGGTGGCCTGCTGTCCAATATTCTTTGTTGTAGTTTCCAAAATTTTGTTACTAAAGAATTATATTCTCATTATATTTAGTTATAATTCATTATGCCTAGGTTTAACCTAACTTCACTTCTTGGGTGGGGTTGCTATAATACACAAGTACCCAAAGGTGGAGGTAGGTGTGTCAAAATACCTTCCCAGTAAATCAGTAAGGCTAAAACTTAATTCCTGAAATTTTCAATTGCCTAACTCATATAGGCTATGGTACTTTCCAAAAACAGAAGCCCCTAAACTAGAATTTTAGCATAAGATATATAAGATAGTTCAAAAAATATGATGGACAAGCTATGATTTGAAGAACTCAACCCTGAAAGTTAATAATTTGTTAGGTTAGCTTAAGGTATACCTGAATTGTAAATTTATATGCACAAAATTTAGCAAGAAAGAAAATGAACACATCACTGAATGCCTTTTTCTGCTCTTTCTAAGTTCAATAATTGCTTCTGGGACAACTTACATTTTAAGCCCTTAAAGAGGCTCAAAACAGCTCCTAGTAATCAAAAGTTAAAAATGTATTTTTTAAAAACAACTATCTAATCAGAAAAACTGGATATTAGTAACTGAAACAAGAACAGTAACCTAATTATTTATTTCATTAATAAACTTTTATTTTGGAAACAAATTTGCAGGAATTTTTGAAGAACCTGAAATCCCTCACAAATGGCATCAGAGTAAAACAAAATTATACTATTGGAATAATATTATTGACAATCTTAAATAAGAAACTTAAAGCCCCTACCTTGAATAATGAGAAAAATCACATTTTTGCATGGGTAACCCTGGTGTGTCCTATTTATATATTTTTTTTTTGTTCATAGAGCACTGAAACATTATAGATATATGTTTAAGGCCCTGTCAAGAAGCTAAGTTTTATATATAATTAGTTTTTAGCTTAGGCTAATATCAAAGTCTGAAAACTAAAGACAAGGTAATAAGTTACCTTTTAAGGTCCAATTATTCTTCAGAATGGAATTACCACATGAACAATTATTAAATTTGAAATTAGTATAAAAAAGGCATCACTGCTGTATTCACTAGCATCCCAGATAATAAGCCTATGGATAAATTCACCCCCTCTTTCCTTCAATGTGAAAATCATTGCCTAGAGATACTCTCATTATAAATATTTAGAAAAATTCTAGTTAATTGACTTCTTGCTATCTTGGAAAGGGTTTAGGTTAGGAAAATGAAACTTTCAGGGATGGGTCTACAGGCTAAGGTATGTCATGAGAAGGTATTTTGAAGTACCTATCTCTACCCATTCTCCCTCTAGAGGGCCCTGACTTTTAATGACCTTTAAAATATGTGTGTTATAAAAGTGGAACCTTGCAAAATAGATCTTCTACTTAATTGAAGTACAACAAAATTGTTGGTAAATTTATAGCAAACAGTATAACTGGCTTACATATAAAGTGAATATACCACTTGATGCTATTTCTATGCTCTTTATAAATATAATAATCACTTCTACTGGAAATCCAGATTTAAGCACTTTTTTAGCTCTTAAAAATGACAAATTTTCAAAAAATTATGACAGTTCATATAATTGACTTACCAATAAAGTGAACATACCTCTTGATGCCTTTTTTCATGTTCTTTATGAATATAATAATCACTTCAATTGCAATGTCAAATTTAAGCACTTTTTGAGCTCTTCAAAATGACAAATTTTCAATTAGAGTATGACTTATTACTAATTTTGTGCAAAATAATACTATGTTTTCTCAGTGCCCTCTGTTCAATTGAAAAAATAATGCTACATTTTCTTAGTGCTAAAATTATTTATAACAAGGTTAGGTTAAAAAGTTGTAAATTTAAATTTCCAGTAGAAGTGATCATTGTATTTGAAAAGAGCATAAAAAGGCATCAAGTGGCATATTCACTTTATACAAAAGCCAGTTATACTGTTTGCAATAAATTTACCAAATTATTTTCAGCTTCATAACATTGCTCACTCCCATTTTATAAGGTTTTAAAGTTATGCAAAAACATTTCCTACATTTTGAAGAAAAAAAACACTGATATGGCTCAAAATTCTACTCAAATAACAGGAATTGCATTTTCAGAACTAAAGGCAGAGAAAAGGCAACAGGTAACTGAAAAATAAGGTAATATGTTGTTCTGTTGAAATTTCAATAGGTATAACCTGTCATGTAGGCAAATTTCAGGGCCCTCTAGAGGGAGAAGGGGTGGAAGTGGGTACTTTAAAATACCTTCCTGGGACATAATTTAACCTGCAGACCCATCCCTGAAAGTTTCATTTTCCTAACCTAAAGCCTTTCCGAGATAGCGAAAAGTCAATTAACTAGAATTTTAACCAATATTCTTAAATGTTTTATTCATTGAGTTCAATAACTTTCTATGTTATCAAAAACTACTAAGCTGGATTTTATCTGTTTATAAAAAAAAAGTATTTCTACCTTCATTTCAAAAAAGCTCGATTTCTTCAACAAGTGTTTAAAAACTCCAGACGTTTAATTACCGCTTCCACTTCCTTACAAAATAAGGATTTAAAAAAAAAATGATATTATTTTATAAATATAAATAGCTACATAAAAATACAATAGCCACATAAATAGCTTATAAATATAAGTAGCTACAGAAATATTTTCTTTTCAAATAAAAATAAGTACAGGTATCAAAAACAAAAACAACATAAGATTATCTGGTATATAGGGGGGGGGGGGTTGGCACTCCTATCGATCCCCTGCCCTGAGTAAAAGTCCGTCGTGAAAAAATAAAGAGAGCTTTCCACACACCAGAGTTGATTTTTTTCTGGAACAAAAGCATCTGAAATGCACCTGATTTAACTTTTGAGCGCTAAAAAACTTCAATTCAGACTGAGGCTGCCAGAAAAGTAAAAAAGCAGGAGCTACTTCGTCCTAAAAAGCCATGATGAGAACATGGCTTAATACATTCCTGAAAGTATTCTAGAATTTCAAAAAAAGAGGATTTGTCACTCACGGGACAAACATCTTGTGACCGTTGATAATATTGCTGCGGGCGTTTTTCATAAGGCTTTTCCATCAGCCTTAGCGAACTCTAAAGTGAAATTGATTGAAAAGAAATGGTATGACCTGCTGAAAGGTATTAATGCAGACTACGATATCTCCTGCCTGACTGAGTGCGCCGGGATAACTGCTGCTACTAGACTTGGGAGCTTCCGCACTGTTAAACTTTCGTTCAGTGATCTAGCATCTAAAGCGAATGCTCTAAAAAACGGTCTGAAAGTTAATTATGAGCTTCTGTGTGTGTTCGAGTATCATGAGCTTCCACGATGCTGTTACAAGTGTCGCTCTCCTGATCATGTTGTAGTCAATTGCAAAAGTGCAGCTGTTAAATGCGCTCGATGCTCGGGCCCGCATGACTCGACAAAAGATTCCCCCTGCAGACTTTTGCCCAAGTGTGCTAACTATGATGACGATCATGTATCATTCAGTTTGAGATGTCCGATAGTGCGGTCTGTAGTATCTAATACTACTTCTAAATGACTGATACATCTGTCTCTCTCTGTTCCTTTAATATAAATGGAACCAAAGAAAAGGAAATCTGCACAATAAGAATACCCTTGCTCCTTTTACTTGTTCTGCCAAGGCTTGTAATAAGTTTGAAAATCTGATATGAGATATCGAACAGCTAGGTTTGGGCTTGGTTCTCATTGGTGATCTAAAGTGTGACATAACTAAGGTTTTTCATCGAGCTGAGACTATGCTTGAGTGCATCCCACCCTGTTTCCGTATTCTAGCCAAAGACTTACCTTTTACATATATTCATACCAGTAGCTCCAGATCAAGCCTTGACCATTGTCTCTGCTCTGTTGCTGTTACCGCTTCAACTATACATGTCGACGAGGACGAGAGATATTATGACCACATGCCCCTTTCTCTAACTGTGTGAATCACCTATAAACTAGTCATAAGTGTTCCTCAATCCCGAGGTAAAAATTGGTACGAACAGCGTAACTGGAACCATGCTAATTGGCCGATTTACCTAGCTATGCCTGCTAAACTGCTAAGTACGATCCGCATTCCTTATAATCTTCTCTGTTATGAAGTTCATTCGGCATGTGCCCGTTTACAGTTAAATATGTATTATCTTCAGATCATTTCGTGTATGAAAAAAAACAGAGGAAGTAGCAGTTCCTAACACACGTGTAAGGTGTCGGACCTGGAAGCCGATGTGGAACTTCGATCCTAATTTGAAAAAAAAGTGAAAAATCAAGCTAAGCTCTGGTTGCGTATCTGGATAGCGTGTGAGTGTCCTTCGTGTGGCAATGTGTTTGAAATTGAGCGCAAAACGAAAGCCGCTTACAAGCGACACATACGTTCTATTCGTGTATCGGGTACCTGTTTCCAGGAAGTTCAAAAGATTTTGAAAGGGTGATGAATTCCTCAAAGTTTGATGATTATAGTAATGTTAATATTCCACAGTCCTCTTGAATTCAGCATTATTCGAATGTATTTTCCCGTGTAAATTTTGCTGTACATCGCCGCTACACAATGCTTCCATCTACATGCCTTCATGCCCAAGTGAAACGAAAGCATGTACCTCCTGTGTGTGTTACTGATACTGTTAATTCGATCAAGTGGCTGAAATCGTGTTCGGTCGACATTGATGGCATTAGTGTTTGACATTTATGTAAAGATTCCTCGGATTTGATGAGTCATTTGTAGTTACTTTGTCAAATCTGCATTTGTTCGTCACTATTCCCTGACAGCTTTCTGTGTGGGACTGTAACTTCGATTTTAATAAGAGGGAAACATCCAAATAATTGTGATTCCTACAGGCCAATAACTGTTGCGTGTAATATAAGTAAAGTTTTTGAGTATGTACTTCTCCCGTCTATTATTGATTTTGTTAAATATGATGCCAGTCAGTTTGGATTAAAAAAAGGACTTGGATGCCAACATGCACATAGGGGCATTACTGTTCTCCTCAAAGACACGCATACTCAAGTTCAGTCATTACACATTATTTGTGCATTGGGCATTCCTAAAGCTTTTGACACTATTGTCCATTCACAAGCTTTTCTGTGCAATGCATCAGCTTGGTATTAACATTTCAATGATATCTGGGCTACGTTTTTAGTATTCTAATTCATATGTGAGACTGAAATCTAATGGCCTTATATTCGGGAATATACCAGTCAAATGAGGGGTCAGACAAGGACGCGTCCTTTCACCTTATATTTTTAATGCTTGTATTGCCAGTGTTCTGACTAAGATCCAATCAATTTGTTTTTTTGGGTATAGTGACATTTCTTGCTTAGCATACGCCGATGACCTCCTTTTAATTAGTCGCTGTAAGAGCGCACTTGAGCGTAATGTCCGCCTGGCTGGATCATTGTTCAAAGATATTGGCCTTTCTTTAAATATTGCCAAGTGTGAATTATTACAATAATAATGATTAATCATAATCAATAATAATGATTCACTCTCTGAATTCCGGAAATTTGTTATATCTAGAGTGAATATTTTGAAGTTTCTTGGTATATCTGTTTACGATGCACTTGCTAGCACCTGGAGGAAGTTTTTAATTGATACTAGAGATTGAGTTAAGATTTGGCTATGCAAAAATTGTTGCAAATCGTGGTCGTTTTAGGAGACGTGAATTGGCTAAGCTGTATTCTAGTTTTGCAACCATGCCGTTTTGTCTGCGTCCTATTTTTACAAAGATTAAATTTAAGCAAATGAGGGTTAATTATTTTCGATATTGTAAATTTCTTTTGTACCTACCCAGATCGGTTGGAAACAGACGTCTTGTAGATCATTACGGAGCTACCAAAATTTTGTGTTCGCTGGAGAATTTGCAGACCAATATTGGCGCTGACGCGTGTTTCCGTTTTGGTGCGCACCTTGGTCTCATCCGGATTTTTCATTGAGTGGTTTTCATTTGTTGTTTGTTGTATTTTCTTTATTTGTTTTTCTTTCATACTCCACTATCTTAAACTTATACGGTGGGTTACAAATAAATCGTTATATATATATATATATATATATATATATATATATATATATATATATATATATATATATATATATATATATATATATATATATATATATATATATATATATATATAAATAAGTTGCCTGTGTGTGTGTGTGTGTCTGTCGAGTGACGTCATGTTTGTGTGTCGACTGACGTCATGTTTGTCGACTGACGAAATTACAGACCGGGACATCGGGACACAAATGACGACCAGGACACCGGGATATAGGGAATATAAATGACGACTGGTACACTCAAAGAGAAAGCGACCGGGACACAAGGAATGTTCGATTAGCAATCACCATCAACAAAGCACCGGAAAACAAATAACGACCGGGACACAGGGAATATAAATGACGACCAGGACATAAGTAAAAAAAACTAAAAACAACTATAAAGAAAAAAACTAAAAACTAATAAAAAAACTAAAAAAGCTAAAAAAACTAAAAAACTAAAAAAGAAAATAAAATAAAAAAAAACTGAAAAATAAAGGAGAAAAACAAAACTAAAAAAAAAATAAAAATAGAAAAAAACTAAAAAGGTAAAAACTACAAAAAAACTAAAAAGAAAAAGAAAAAAAAACTAAAAAAACTAAAAAGTAAAAAAAAAATTAAAAACAAAAAAAAGGGGAAAAACACAAAAATTTATTTCATCATATACCAATTCAAAAATGAATGTATATACAGACCGAGACACCGGGACACAAATGACGACCGGGACACAGGGAATATAAATGACGACTGGGACACAGGGACACAACTACAACGGGGACGCCGGGAGGCACAGGGGGATATATAAATGACGACGGGGACACAGGGAATGTTCGATTACCAATCACCATCAACAAAGCTCAAGAGCAATCATTAGAATCATGAGGTATAACTAAAAAATACTAAAAAAAGGTAAAAAACTAAAAACTAAAAAAAAGGCCAATTCAAAAACGAATGTATATACAGACCGGGAAACCGGGACACAAGGAATATAAATGACGACCGGGACACTCAAAGAGAAATTACAGACTGGGAAACCGGGACACAAATGACGACCGGGACACAGGGAATGTAAATGAAGACCGGGACACAGGGACACAACTACAACGGGGACGTCGGGGGGCACAGGGGGATATATAAATGACGACGGCGACACAGGGAATGGTCGATTAGCAATCACCATCAACAAAGCTCAAGGGGCAATCATTAGAATCATGAGGTATAGATCTGGATACGTATTGTTTTCCCATGGACAATTATATGTTGCATGTTCAAGAGTCGGTAAACCTGACAATCTATTTATATGCACAGACAATGGGACAGCGAAGAATGTTGTATATTCGCAAGTTTTACGTAGTTAAAAACATATACATATTTATATATATATATATATATATATATATATATATATATATATATATCTATATATATATTTATATATATATATATATATATATATATATATATATATATATATATATATATATATATATATATATATATATATATATATATATATATATATATATATATATATATATATATATATATATATATATATATATATATATATATATATATATATATATCTATATTCACAGGTGGGACACAGGGACACAACTACAATGGGGCGTAACTAATATCGCGCGTAACGACTTGCGCGCGCAGGGGGGTTTGGGGGGGGGGCGAAGCGCCCCCACCAGCGCGCCACCCCAACAGTTAGTATATATATGTATATATATATATATGTATATAATATATATATATATATATATATATATATATATATATATATATATATGTATATAATATATATATATATATATATATATATATATATATATATATATATATATATATATATATATATATATATATATATATATATATATATATATATATATATATATATATATATATATATATATATATATATATATATATATATATATAAATAACTGTACCAGCATAAAATGCTTGCCAGGCCAGGAGTGTAGCTACAGTATAATTATTTGGGAGGGGCTAAGAAGGGGTACTGCTGAAGTAGGTGCTATTCAAGCCATAGTGAAGAAAAGTAACTATTTAATAAACACACTACTCGGTGAATTTAAAATCATTACGCAATACCTTATAAGCAATAAACGCACTTTAAACAATCACAAATATAAGTACTGGCGTTTGACTTCAACAAAGATTGTCAGTAATGGGCTGCGGTAGACGACAGTGATACAGCTTAAACGAGCTTTCGGGTGGGTGAAGTCGAATGTCGTGTACACTCGGCTTTTATCAGCCAGATTCACCATTAATGCTGCAGTACATATCCCCATTCATTCCCCCCTTGGCATCGTTGTAACAGAAAACCTATGTTAATTGACAATTGCCAGGGATGTCCATTGGAAGGGAGAATTGACTCCTCGAGTTCAAAAATTACCTTCCCCTTTGTATCTTTGTTTAAAAAAAAACGAATTCTGTAAAAACTACACAAAAGTCATTCGTGTAAATTGGGGTATAGGGGAGTATACATTTCCGGAGGGGGATTACACCGAATATTGTTTTTATGCCTAAAATTTCCTTGACATGCAAAGCTCTGTCTCCTAGTGCTGCACGATAAAACTGATAACAATATAAAAAGAAAAATGCTTGGTACCGTTAATACCTCAAAAATCTTCTACCCCACAAACGACGCCCACAAACGACGTCGTTGCCCCACAAACGACGCTGGTGTTGTGTGAAGTGCGACAAATTTCAGTCATAATTTATGTCTTTTTAGAGCTGGTTAAAAGACATATAATTAGAAAAGCGTAAATAGCAAGAAGTCAGCATGGTATTATGCGAAGAGGCAATTCTAAATTTATGGATTACTATGGGAACCTGAAACGCAAGGAATAGGAAGTTATATATGCTTATTAGGCATTTCAATAAGGAATAAGAGAATTTGGAGCTATATTGGTTTTTCAGTTAAATGCTGGAAATAAAAATTAAAACAATTTAATTATTCCTGGTGCTGATCCCTTTCTTCCAAAGTCCAAAGTCCATGTCCAAACTACAACCAATTCGACGTAAATAAAATCCATTAAGCTTAGAGTTACCTAATAAAAGCTCTCTGCCTTAGAAGATATACTTAATTTTCAAAAAAGGAGGAAAGTATTCCGAAAAAGGTAAATTCATCAGCTGATGTATATAAGTTTGGCATATAAGAGAACTGTATTGTAGAAGTTTTGACCATTACGAACAAAACGTGAATTTTTGGATTATTTTTTAGAAACATAGCGATGGATGCTTGTTTATTTGCTAGTTTTGTTTTATCCCTCGACTGACAACACCGAACCAATGGTTTGGTGTTGTCAGTTTATTAGAAATAAAATTGAACGTTCTTCAG
Source organism: Artemia franciscana (assembly GCF_032884065.1). NCBI lineage: Eukaryota > Metazoa > Arthropoda > Branchiopoda > Anostraca > Artemiidae > Artemia > Artemia franciscana. Next base: position 513,170 of record NW_027062705.1, read on the forward strand.
TCCATTTTAATTACCAGAAAAGTAGGTTAAAAAAGTAGGTTTTCTACCATTTTAAGCGCAAAAAAACTCGTTTGTCCAAAGAGTGCTAATAACATCGATTAACAATTCTGAGATGCCGATCAAAATAAATTTATCCAGAAATTACATGTTGAGCTTTGCAGTTATATAGATAGTAATACCTCACTCTTGCGCATTTGTAATAGAAACTAATCTTTAGTCCTTCTTGAATTCCAGGAATGTTCTTTTTATACACCTGTAGTAGTGGTGCTGGGGAAGGAGGGTGAGAGAAACCCCCCGCATTGCGATAATCTTTTTCTACTTATTATAAAAGGTAATATTTACGTGCCTATCGGTACGGAGATGGGAAAGTCAAGGAGAATTAACATGAGCATTTGAAGTTATCGGAGAAAGAGACTTTCTAAAGAGACTGATTGATTTTGAGATATGACGGAATGATTTTAAGAGGACGAGTTTTTGTAAGTACCATCAGGATTTACATCAATTTTAACTGATAATTAAATAAAAAAAAACAAGTTTTTTAACTGAAAGTAAGGAGCGACATTAAAACTTAAAACGAAAAGAAATTACTCCGTATATGAAAGGGGGTTTTCCTCCTCAGCGCCTCGCTCTTTCGGCTAAAGTTTGACTCTTTCTCTTAACTCTACTTCTTAAAACAGTAGAAAACTTTAGCGTAAAGAGCGGGGTGCTGAGTAGGAAAAGCCCTTTTCATAGATGGAGTAATTTCTCTTCGTTTTAAGTTTTAATGTCGCTCCTTACTTTCAGTTAAAAAACTTGTTTTTTTATTTAATTTCTGGACGTTTTTGAATTAACGCATGTTTCGATTTAGGCTCTCCACACATAAATAATTAAAAATAAATTTGCATATTATTTTTTTTGGCTAAATGGCTTTCTCATAGTTTTAATCGGAAGATTTTGAGAAAAAAGGAGAGAGGGAGGAAGCCTAGTTGCCCTCCAGTTTTTTGATTACTTAAAAAGGCAACTAGAACTTTTAATTTTTTTACGAACATTTTCATAAGTAAAAAAATGTACGTAATTTACGAATTAACTTACGTAGCGAACTATACGCTAACGAAGCGTATATGAAGGAGTTCACCTCTCAAAAAAAAATCTCGCTCTTTACACTAAAGCTTAAATTCTGTCCTAATTCCTTAAGACTAACCCTTGAATCACAAAGGCCGTAGGATAAATAGTTGAAATTACTAAAAATACTTTAGCGTAAAGAGCGAGGTATTGCGAGGAGGTAAACCCCTCATATGCGCAATAATCTCGGTTCATTTTAAGTTTTAATGCTGCTCCTCACTTTCAGTAGAAAAAAACTTTTCATAATTATTTTTTCATTGTTATTTTGAAATAATACTAAAAAATACTGCACCCCCTTCATTGAAAGTCTCTTCCCCCATGAGAAGTTTTACCATGGAAAGATCCTCCCACGTAACCCCCCTCAACTCTCCCTCCCAAACCTAAAAAATTCCCATGAAAACGTCCGTACACTTCCCAGTAGCCATTACTATATGTAAACACAGGTCAAAGTTTGTAACTTGCAACCCCTCCCACGGGGACTGCGGGGGAGTAAGTCGTCCCCAAAGACATAGTTATTAGGTTTTTCGACTATGGTGAATAAAATGGCTAACTCAGAATTTTGATCCGGTGACTTTGGGGAAAAATGAGTGTGGGAGGGGGCCTAGGTGCCTCCCAATTTTGTTGGTCACTTAAAAAGGGCACAAATTTTAATTTCCGTTAGAATGAGCCCTCTCGCGACATTCTAGGACCACTGGTCGATAAGATCACCCCTGGGAAAAAAACAACAAAAAAACAAATAAACACGCATCCGTGATTTGTCTTCTGGCAAAAATGCGAAATTCCACATTTTTGTAGATAGGAGCTTGAAACTTCTACAATAGGATTCTCTAATACGCTGAATCTGATGGTGTGATTTTCGTTAAGATTATATGACTTTTAGGGGGTGTTTTTCTTTATTTTCTAAAACGAGGCAAATTATCTCAGGCTCGTAGCTTTTGATAGGTAAGACTAATCTTGACGAAAGTTATATATTTAAAATCAGCATTAAAATGCGATTTTTTATGTAACTATTGGTATCAAAATTCCATTTTTTAGAGTTTCGGTTACTATTGAGCCGGGTCGCTCCTTACTACAGTTCGTTAGCACGAACTGTTTGAGAAGACCAAAAGTCTCACAGAATATCCATCTATACAAACAAAATACTCATTTTCATCCAACCAAAATTCTTTAGTAGTAATATTAACAAGGACCTTTTACCAAAGTAACTATTCACCACTAATTTTTTAGGTATATTAAAATTTTATCCAAAATTGATATTGAAAATTTAAACGTATTAAGTTACTAATCAGCATACAATCTTTAAAAGCAACTAACCGGGGATTTAAGGGACCGGTCCTTCAAATTATATCTTGGTTAGGCCTGGGTATGATTTGGAAAATAATTAGAAATTAGATAAAAAAAGAGTTTTCAAATGAAAGCAAGGAATGGATTGAAGACTACTGAAGGGGGTCGCCCCCTCCTTTGCTCCTTACTCTTTAATGAGAAGTTTTGCTCTTTTCAAATTTTTTAAGGAAATTTGCAAATAGAAAGATAAGATTTTTCAAAGCACTAAAAAATTTTTGTATAATGACCAAGGGGCTGAGAAGGGGGCAGTCCCCCTACAGAGTAATTTTGTATTTGTTTTAAGTTTTAAACTTGCTCCGTACTTTAGTGGAAAACTTTTTCTATTTGTTTAATTACATTTCATAAAACTGTAAAGTTTTATGAAATCAATACTTTTGGTAACGCAAAAAAAACGATCAATATTTCAATGATCTTTATTTGGATTTTGACGGGTAATCAAATAGTTCGTGGTAACGAAATGTAAGGAGCGACCCAGCTCAACAGTAATTGAAACTTTAAAAAACGGAATTTTAATGCCAATAGATATATAAAAAAATTGCTTATTATGCTGATTCTAAATATATAAGCTTCATTAAGTTTAGTTTTACCCATCAAAAGCTACGAGCCTGCGAAAATTTGTCTGATTCTCGAAAAAGGGGAAAAGACCGCCTCCTAGCTATAGAATTTAAATGAAAATCATATCATCGGATTCAACGTGTCAAAAAGCCTCTACTGTAGAAGTTTCAAGCTCATATCTGTAAAAATGTGGAATTTTGTAATTTTTGCCAGAAGAAAGATCACGGATGCGTGTTTATTTGTTTCTTTGTTGTTTTTTTTTTCAGGGGTGATCGTATCAACCCAGCAGACCTAAAACTTCGAGAAAGGGCTCATTATAACGGAAATGAAAAGTACTAGTGCACTCTTTAAGGGTCGAAAAATCGGACGGCAACTAGGCCCCCTCCCACGCCACTTTTTTCCCAAAGTCTTCTGATCAAAATTTTGAGATAGCTTTTTTCTTCAACATAATTGAAAGGCCCAATAACTATGTCTTTAGAGATAAAATAACCCCCCCCCCCCTGGGGAAAGGTTATTCAGTTATGAAATTTAACGATTGTTTTATTTGTTAGTGGGGAGTATGCATACATTCTTCGGATTTGGGGGGGGGACGAATTTTCTGCTGGAATGATTTTGGGAGAATTTTTCATGGAGCGAGAAGTTTCTAGGGGTTGAACTTTTCAGGGGACGTTCTACACTGGGTGAATTTGCCAGAATCCCTATACGAAATTTCTTTATATGTCTTGCTTTCTCTTTACTATTTCAATTTTAGGTGTGGAGATGCTAAGGTGAATTTTCGCCAGGATTGAAGGGCCCAGAAGATATTTCTGTGGGAATGGGTATTTTTCAGTGGAAGAGGAACCAGGTGTCCTGGCGCTGTTTAATAAACGGTCAGAAATTAAATTTAAATAAAACAAGTTTTTTCAACTGAAAGTAAGGAACAACATTAAAACTTAAAACAAATATAAATTATTACGTATACGAGGAGTTTGCCCCCTCTTCAATACCTCGCTCCTTACACTAAGGTTTAAATTTTGTCCCAATTATCTAAAAACAACTCCTAAACGCAAGTGTACTTTCATTAGAACAATTAGTATTTTTTTACAATGCCGAAAAATTGCAGCACGAGGAGCGAGGTGTTGGGGAGGGGGGAAACTCCTTCATATACGTAACAATTTCTGTTCATTTTAAATTTAAATGTTGCTTTTTTACTTTCAGTTGAAAAAAAAATGTTTGTTTTTTTTATTTAATGAAGCTTAGAGACAAAAATATTTCTAAAGGCAATGGAAATAGTATGTCAATTAAAATAAAGATATATTAAAATGGAAAAAGTAATTAATAAAAAAAAATACACAAAAGAATAGCATACTTGCAAAACTAAGATATTAACTCCAAGCATTAGGTTCTGTTGAGCAATGCCGAAGCGTTGGACGGATATTTTTTTACAATATCGACAGTTATGAACTTGGTTATAAAATACTAAAATATTTGATGCCTTTAGACTCAATTGCTTATAAAAAGTAACGCATTATCAAAGTAGTTTGTTTAAAGTAAAACATTAAAACTAAAATCAAGAAAATCGAATAAAATTTTTAATCCAATATTTATAATCTAATTTTGAATACCGAAAACCAATATATTCGGCACCTTTATACTTCATAACTGTAAAAATTTAAATCTTTTTCAAAGTGACAACTAGATAAATAAAATCACTCCTGGAGAAAAAAAAATGATTATATAAAAAACGTGTCCGTTCAGGGGAAAATTGCCAAAATTCTCAGCATTCCGTTCAGGAGAAATATTTCTGATTATAGTGGCTCATGGATGCTCTTGCAATGCAAGCAAAAATTGACGGCATATTTTTTTTTAAAGAAATTTACCATTATTAACTTGTTTTCCTTGTGTTTTCTAAAGTTATACAAACTTTCTTGTGCACTAATAACTGCACTAGTCAATTATAAATAAACACATATTTGGGATCACCATAAAAAGCTGATTCTTTGATTTAATATTATCAATAGTTAGGCTCTTATGCTATCGTTATTCACAAGGATCGTTATTTACTTAACATTCATTACTATGAAGAAATTGATTTTATTGCGTTACTCCAACCAAATCAAATAGAAAACATGTTTGTGGAAAAATGAAAAGGGGTCACTCAGACACAAAGCAGAGCTTAAATTTTTCCTTATTAACGGTTGAAATCCATTCCCTTATTCTGCTTTTTTTCCCTTTGGTTTCCTTATAATTACTATATAATCCCAAATTTCAAGGGGTCGTGCCCCCACTAACGATTCCCATGATCATCTTTGGAATAATGGTTTGCGAATTTTACAGTTGGAGAGTACAGGGGGTAGTAGCTCTGCTTCATATTTGAGAGAGCCTTTGGTAAAGCAGCTCGTAGTAACAAACTGTGAGTAAAGAGTAGCTCGTCGATTAAAACCAACATTCAAGAAAAATTTCAAGTAACCATATGCATTTACAAAATCTGTTATTTATTCGTACCAGTTCTGACTGCATCCGTTTTGATTTTCATCATTGAAAGCTCTTATCATATGAAAATTTGTGTAATCTTAGAAACAGGAAGTAGTCGCCCCCAAAATGGGATACGATCCTGATGGTAACTAAGCAATGAAACTTAAAACGTACAGAAGACCCAGAGGAGCTATCTTGGAAATGGAAACTTTCTTTTTCTTATGAAACGGATTAATATTAATGAATGAATAAATTGAGAGAATATATGAATAATCCATTCGAAAAGTTAACAAATCAAATTAGCTCTTTTTTTCGAAGCCTTACTGTGCAAAATGTAAATTTTAAATTTGAAGAGTCGGGTCTAAGGGATCTCAACCCGCATGTTAGCCCTCCTGTTAGCTGTCAGCCCTCCTGTTACATTGAAGGATAGCCTTGGGATACTAAGATAAACAGAAATTGAATATAAAAATATTTTTTTTTCGAAAGTAAAGAAAATAAAAGCAAATAAGTAAAGAGTGATGTGAAAATTAAAACAAAAAGTAACTGTTCCATATGCGAAAGGATTGTCACCTCCTGAACCCCTTTTCCTTACTCTAAAGATTCACTTTTTACCCCAGTTTTTTTTTTAGCAGCAAGTGCTCTATTAAAATGGATGTGGAATTTGTTTAAAAGCTGTCTTTCAAAACACTATTAAACTTTAGCCAAAAGAACAGAGGGTTGAGGAGCGTGTAGTCCTCTTAAGATATGGAATAGTTTGTGTTTATTTTAAGTTTTAATGTAGCCCTTTACTTTCATTTGCGAAAACTTGATTTTTATATTTAATATATATAGCGTCCTTTTTTTCTGCGTTTAAGCTAAGTTCTTAATTTCGTTATTTTTTTTTACATTTTCTTTTTTACAGTTGATACTGGCTTCCAGATGCAAATTGGATATATTTGATCTTTCAGTATTATTTTTGTATCAATAAATTTCTTGCTTGCATTTAATATCTTATTAAAAAAATTACCCGTTTCTTGTATATGTTTATTTCGTCTTGAATGTTAATGGAAAGGCTGTGTGGTCTGAAAAATTTCTATACAGCTAATCAAATAAGTGTAAGGTTGCGTGTTGCGCTTTCATTAGCGTAGATAAGCCTTGGTAAGCGTAATACTAATCACAGAGCTTCTCAAAGCTTACTACTCATATTTACCTTGATAACAACAATTTATTTTCCGACTTTGGATTCTGCTTAGTTTTGGGCTTTGCTCTTGCGCCCCAATGGAGCTAATAGCTAAGATTTTCCCTGGCCAGGTCTTTTCATCCCCTAGGATCTGTCAGTTAGCATTTACCTATGACTGGTACAAATACTCAGCGTAGATATGTCAAACCGTAAGGACATGGATGTTTAGAAAGCTTGAGGCAATGTGCTTCAAAACACGTGCAGTTATGAAATTAGTGATTGTTTTGGCCCTCCTTGTTTGCAATTACCCTAGGATATCTTATGCTCTTGGAAAAGTAACACGGTAAAAAAAGCTGTTTTTATTATATTTTTATAATATCTAGTTTTTACACTAAGTTTAATATTTCTTGTAAAAAGGAGCACTGGGACTTTCCATTTATATCTTAACTTGAAAGGAGAATTTTATTCTTAAATTAATGAAGGACTTGATTTCATTTTCGCCTGGGATTAATTTGAGGAATGCAACCTACAATAAAAAACGGTTTAGTTTTAGGAAGATACTTGCCAAGATAGATACTTTTAGAAAAATATATCTCTTTCGGGCATAGTTGGGTTCATCAAAGATCCCTATACTTTAAGAAAATAATAAACGACCCACGCAAGGGCTCCCATCACATTACGAGTCTTCATCAGCAAAACATCAACTTTTTGTCCATTTCCTTATTGCTGAAGTAAAAAAAGGAATAATCTACTTAAGATTACAGTCCTTAAGATTATAGTTAAGATCTACTTAAGATTACGTCCACAGCCACTCCGTAGCTCACCCTCCTCTTGCAGTAAAACTAAACTTATGCTGCATTGAGAGTATGATTATTGTCTTTAATTTAATGAAATTAAAGAAGGTAAAAATAATTTCTCATCTATTGACCATCTAAAAATTTTATTTGAAAATCGTTGTATTTCGTCAAATATTGCTGTTGAGATGCTATTATTTGGATTGTATTAAGAAAAGTCATTGTAAGTCATAGGGCTTAAAAGTTGTCATGCATAATTTGTCGGAGCTTTCTATGTATAACAAATAATTGTTAAAATTTCTTAAAACCTCGAGAAAGTCTTGACGAAAATTTCCTGTGCGTAACACTAAGACATGTAGGAAGTATTCGTGCAAGCGAAATGCCTAATTCGAATTTACCAAAAAATTGACTAATAAGTACAACCAGAATTAACAAAACAGTAAATTGGCAATTTTCATAAGACTACCAGTAACTAAAAGAAGCTCTTCGAAAAATTTTTATAATTTTTTTACGAACTTACAGGTATTCATTTTATCAATATCAGTATATTTGATAATTGAGGTAAGTGCAGGTTGAGTGGGGATGGGTTGCAATAAAACCAGAAGAAGTGTGCTGCACTCCAGATCTATTTACTCATTGTTTTCAACGACATTTCCCAAACACTGGTTGATAGTCGCCCTACAACTGTAGCTAGAGCCAAACATAGGTAGTAAACAAATAGTATTCTTCCCCAAATGTTCAGTCTGATTTCTACTATGCTGCGATTTAATTATATTCCAACTGGCAATAAAAAATTCCTGCAACTAAGCAACGAAAAAAAAACCAAACAGTTTTTTTGTTAATCCTTCAGTGAATGTTTTGGCAAATAATAATAATGATTGTCAGCAACAACACGAGTAGGAGAAAGAAACAAAAAACAACCAACTGTAAAATATTCACCTTCAATATTCAGGTTTCTTCGCCGTCCAATTCTGTCGATTTTGATTTCCGAACTCTTCGATCTCCGTCGACTTAGTTTTCGCTCAATCCAAAAAAGCGTGTTTGGAAAAAAAAAACTCCCTAGTGAAAAAGTTACAATCCGACCCTGATTCAGGAATGGTAATTGCTATTTTGTTTCGTCCTAAAACTAAAAGTTTATTAAAAAAAGAAATTTATGGTGATTTCAAAGAAAAGTGTAAAACCCTTTGAAAATATCGTCGGATCAAAATAACAAGTCTATCATTGGAGTCGGCACCGTTGAAAACTTAGTTATGGGAAATTACCGCCCCCTCCTTGAACAAAAAGAAAATGACTTTTTTTGCATAGGTAGCACCGATCTGTCTCCTCTTTTTTTTTTTTTTTTTTTTTTTTTTTTTTTTTTTTTTTTTTTTTTTTTTTAGCAAGGCTAGGGGGGGACCAGAACATCATAGATGGATGTGTATTAGCTCATTCAAAAGAATGAATTATTTGCTAGTGCCCTTTTTTAATAGCCAAAATGTTCGGAGTGCAACTAGACTCCCTCGCTAAAGCCCCCTCCATCAAAGTCATTGAATCACAATTTTTAGATAGCCATTTTGTTCAGCATAATTCAAAAATTAAGTATATTTTGATCATCTTAGTCCAAAAATTAAAAATATTTGGTTTTGGTGACGATACAACCCTACATAATCCCTGGGGAAAGGGCTGCACAGTGTTTCGGTATCGGAGGTATTGATATTACGCATGTCGGTATTGACGTATTGGTATTGCAGGAATCTAGACAGATTTTTATCAGCTCATATAAAAGATATTGCTCATATCTACGTTTTTTCTATAAATTCAGCCATTAACAAGTTCCAAATGGCACTAAAAACAACATTTTTGGTGCCATGTCTGAAGTGGGTTGTCTCCTCCTCAACGCCCCACTCTTTGCGCTGAAGTTTGACTCTTTCTCACAACTTTACTTTTAAAACAATAAAAAACCTTAGCGAAAGAAGCGGGGCGTTGAGGAGGGTATAGCCCTTTTCATATACGAAATAATTTCTGGTAGTTTTAAGTTTTAATGTCACTCCTTACTTTCAGTTAAAAGAACTTATTGTTTTTCTTTAATTTCTGAACATGTTTGAATTAATGCAGGTTTTGATTTTCCCTCACCGTAAACAAATAATTAAAACCTCGTCCATGCCTCGCTTTATACGTTAAAGTCCGAATTTTGTTCCAATTCTTTAAGAATGACCCCTGAATAAATAGCTCTTATGAAGTACTAAAAAAAAATTAGCGTAAAGAGCGAAGTATTTAAAAGGGGACGAACGCACTCATATACAAAATAATTTTTCTTGGTTTTAAGTTTTAATGTTGCTCCTTACTTTCAGTTAAAAAAACTTGTTTTTTTTATTCAATTTCTAATAATTTTTTAAACAATGCTGGAAAATTCAGGCCCGTTTCATGGAAAATTCTTTTCCCCATGAAAAATTCTTCAATTGAAAAGTTCCTTCCACTTAAACATCTCCCCCACTAGATAAATCCTCCCTGAAAATTAATGTATACTTCCCAATAACCAATACTAAGTGTTAACAATGGCCAGAGTTCACAACTTGAAGCCCCTCCCCCCAGAACTGTGGAGGATGAAGTCATCCTCAAAGATATAGTTAATAGGTTTTTTGAGTACGTGGGACGACATGGCCATCTCAAAACTTTGATCAGGGGACTTTGGGAAAAAAGTGAGCGTGGGAGAGGGCCCAGTTGACCTCCAATTTGTTTGGTCAGTTAAAAAGGGAACTAGAACTTTTAATTTCCGTTTGAATGAGCCCTTTCGCTATATTAAAGGATAAATAATTTTTGAAAATAAGGCAAATATTCTCAGACTCGTAACTTTTCATGTGTAAAACTAAATTGATGAAACTTGATGAAATCATCATAAAAATATAATTCTTTTGATGCATCTATTGGTATTGAAATTCTGTTTTTTAAAATTTCGGTTACTATTGATCCGGATCACTACCACATTACCAGAAGCTGTCTGATTTTATTTATTATTACATATATGAAGGGGTTCGCCCCCTCTTCAATACCTCGCTCTTTACGCTAAAGTTCGAATTTTGTTCCAATTTTTTAAGAACAACCCCTGAATCACAAAGGCAATTGAGTTAGAATAAATTTGAAAGTACTAAAAACACTTTAGCGTAAAGAGCAAGGTATTGACAAGGTGGTAAAGCCCCTTCATATGCGGAATAATTTTTGTTCGTTTTAAGCTTTGACGTTTCTTCTTAGTTTCAGTGGAAAAAATTTGTTTTTTATTTTTTTGAGTTCTAATAGTTTTTTAAATAATGCCTAATTAATAAAGTCAATAAAACAAACACTTGCTTTGTTAAGATGCTTCTATTAAAATTGAAATCTAAGACTGAAAAAAACTCAGTGAATTTTTAAATATTTTTATTGACTTTATATAATCTGAAAGATCATGTTATTAAAACCCACTTATTCTTTCATTTAAATCAGCTGTCATTTAAATCATTCTAAAACTAATAATTGAAGGCTGAGATTGGAATTAAATAGAAAAAACAAGCTTTTTTGGGCAACTGAAAGCACAAGGACAGTCCGATTTTGTTGCTGATTAATTAAAAAAAAGTCTTTCCGAGGGAAGTAAAGAGCGAAGTTGAAGCTTAAAACATATAAAAATTATTACTTCACAGCCTATCTAATATATATAAACAAAATTATTGCAAACTAGCTGATGGGGTGGCACTTCGCGCCACCCAAACACCTAGTTGGTGGGGCACTTCGCGCCCCCAAGCCCCCCCCCCCGCGCGCGTAAGTCGTTACGCGCCATATTTGTTACGCGCCATTTTAGTTGTGTCCCACCTGTGAATATATATATATATATATATATATATATATATATATATATATATATATATATATATATATATATATATATATATATATATATATATATATATATATATATATATATATATATATATATATATATATATATATATATATATATATATATATATATATATATATATATATATATATATATATATATATATATATATATATATATATATATATATATATATATATATATATATATATATATATATATATATATACTAGCTGTTGGGGTGGCGCTTCGCGCCACCCCAACACCTAGTTGGTGGGGCGCTTTGCAACCCCCCATGCCCCCCGCGCGCGTAAGTCGTTACGCGCCATATTAGTTACGCGCCATTGTAGTTGTGTCCCTGTGTCCCACCTGTGAATAGAGATAGATATAAATATATGTTTTTAACTACGTAAAACATGCGAATATACAACATTCTTCGCTGTCCCATTGTCTGTGCATATAAATAGATTGTCAGGTTTACTGACTCTTGAACATGCAACATATAATTTTCCATGGGAAAAACAATCCGTATTCAGATCTATACCTCATTATTCTAATGATGTGTCCCTGTGTCCCGGTCGTCATTTATATTCCCTGTGTCCCGGTCGTCATTTGTGTCCCGGTGTCCCAGTTTGTAATTTCTCTTTGAGTGTCCCGGTCGTCATTTATATTCCCTGTGTCCCGGTGTCCCGGTCGTCATTTGTGTCCCGGTGTCCCGGTCTGTAATTTCTATTCGAACAATCCCTGTGTCCCGGTCGTCATTTATATATCCCGCCTGTGCCCCCGGCGTCCCCGTTGTAGTTGTGTCCCTGTGTCCCGGTCGTCATTTATATTCCCTGTGTCCCGGTCGTGATTTGTGTCCCGGTGTCCCAGTTTGTAATTTCTCTTTGAGTGTCCCGGTCGTCATTTATATTCCCTGTGTCCCGGTGTCCCGGTCGTCATTTGTGTCCCGGTGTCCCGGTCTGTAATTTCTATTCGAACAATCCCTGTGTCCCGGTCGTCATTTATATATCCCGCCTGTGCCCCCGGCGTCCCCGTTGTAGTTGTGTCCCTGTGTCCCGGTCGTCATTTATATTCCCTGTGTCCCGGTCGTGATTTGTGTCCGGGTGTCCCAGTCTGTAATTTCTCTTTGAGGTTCCCGGTCGTCATTTATATTCCCTCTGTCTCGGTCGTCATTTGCGTCCCGGTCTGTAATTTCTCTTTGAGTGTTTTTTCTTTTTAGTTTTTTTTAGTTTTTTGCCTTTTTTCTTTTTCAGTTTTCTTTTTCTTCTTTATTTTTCAGCGTCACTATGAAGTACATATCGACGAGCCTTTGTTTTCTTAACTTAAATCTGGTAGGCATTGATGACCTTATCCAAGTCAAAATCCCAAACCCAATCATCATCGCTATCATTTTCAGTTTTGATATGTTTTGACTCTCGCTGTCCAGGTGGATTTTCATCTAACTGCGCGGTTTTGCGTTCTTTAGCCGCAAGCCTGTTTTCTTGCTGTTCTTGTGATTCCTCGGAACGCTTTCTTTTCTTACTTTCTCTATCAGCAGCAAGTTTTTTGGCATAAACTCTTTGAGCAGCTTCCTCGGCTGTTGCCATTGTAGGTTCTTCAGTCATTTTACAATTAAACATTTTTCCGTGAACAAATGTCTTAAATACCATTAATGACGTCACCGTCAAAGCAAAAATGACGACAACTAATTTCATGACGTCAGTCAACACAGAAACATGACGTCACCTGATCCACAGACAGACACACAGACAGACAACTTATTTTTATATATATATATATATATATATATATATGTTTCTAACTACGTAAAACATGCGAATATACAACATTCTTCGCTGTCCCATTGTCTGTGCATATAAATAGATTGTCAGGTTTACTGACTCTTGAACATGCAGCATATAATTGTCCATGGGAAAAACAATCCGTATTCAGATCTATACTTCATTATTCTAATGATGTGTCCCTGTGTCCCGGTCGTCATTTATATTCCCTGTGTCCCGGTCGTCATTTATATTCCCTGTGTCCCGGTCGTGATTTGTGTCCGGGTGTCCCAGTCTGTAATTTCTCTTTGAGGTTCCCGGTCGTCATTTATATTCCCTGTGTCCCGGTCGTCATTTGTGTCCCGGTGTCCCAGTCTTTGATTTCTCTTTGAGTGTCCCGGGCGTCATTTATATTCCTTGTGTCCCGGTGTCCCGGTCGTCATTTGTGTCCCGGTGTCCCGTTTGTATATAGATTCGTTTTTGAATTGGTTTTTTTTTTAGTTTTTAGTTTTTTACCCTTTTTTTAGTTTTTTTAGTTATACCTAATGATTCTATTGATTGCCCTTGAGCTTTGTTGATGGTGATTGCTAATCGAACATTCTCTGTGTCCCCGTTGTCATTTATTTATCCCCCTGTGCCCCCCCCGGCGTCCCCGTTGTAGTTGTGTCCCTGTGTCCCGGTCGTCATTTATATTCCCTGTGTCCCGGTCGTCATTTGTATCCCGGTGTCCCGGTCTGTATATACATTCGTTTTTGAAATGGTATATGATGAAATAAATTTTTATATTTTTCCCCTTTTTTCTTTTTAGTTTTTTTTTAGGTTTTTACTTTTTTTAGTGTTTTTAGTTTTTTTCTTTTTTCTTTTTATTTTTTTTTATTTTTATTTTTTTTTAGTTTTGTTTTTCTCCTTTATTTTTCATTTTTTTCCTTTTTTTCTTTTTTATTTTTTTAGTTTTTCAGCTTTTTTAGTTTTTTTATTAGTTTTTAGTTTTTTTTTCTTTTTAGTTTTTTTTGTAGTTCTTACCTTTTTTTTAGTTTTTTTAGCCTTTTTTTTACTTATGTCCTGATCTTCATTTATACTCCCTGTGTCCCGGTCGTCATTTGTGTCCCGGTGCTTTGTTGATGGTGATTGCTAATCGAACATTCCTTGTGTCCCGGTCGCTTTCTCTTTGAGTGTCCCGATCGTCATTTATATTCCCTACAAGCCCCCCCGCGCGCATAAGTCGTTACGCGCCATATTAGTTACGCGCCATTGTAGTTGTGTCCCTGTGTCCCACCTGTGAATATAGATAGATTTATATATGTGTTTCAAACTACGTAAAAATTGCGAATATACAACATTCTTGGCTTTCCCATTGTCTGTGCATATACAAAGCCGTATGTACTAATAATGACGTCAGATGCAAACGCTCTTTTTACAAAGAAACAAACATGCATACACACAACTCGTTTTTATATAGATAGATAGATAGATAGATGCAATACAAATTAACTGCGTAAAACTTGCGAATATACAACATTCTTCGCTGTCCAATTGTCGCTGCATATAAATAGATTGTCAGGTTTACCGACCCTCGAACATGCAACGTACAATTGTCCATGGGAAAAACAATCAGTATTAAGATCTATACCACATTTTTCTAATGACTGATCTTGAGCTTTGTTAATGGTGATTGCAAATGCTAATCGAAATGGGAATTGCAATCTTTTAAATTGAAAATGCAGATCCGTTGGAATCATGAGAATGCGAGGAATAAGAACAGCCTCACCCTCAAAAGGCCCTGTCAAGATTGTGGCCTCTATTAGGTTTTCCATTGTTTTTTTTACGGCAAGTCGAGTGCCATTGCAAAGCTTTGGTGGGTTTATATTTCTTAAAAGTATTATTGGTACGCCTATTTTTAGTTGTAGCACGTGTGGTGGAAACCCTGAAAGATCTATGGAATTTAAAAATTCAGATGGATAATTAACCGCTTCATTTGGTTCCAAAACTGTGTCGACTGACTTGTAAAGGACTGCCTGGTCTCGAATCTTGGTCAAAACAATATTGTTGATTTCGTGGACGTCTATATTTTTGGGTGCGAGAATCGCTCTTTCACTTAGCCATTTATTATTTTTATAATTTTTTAGAATATTCGGAAATACTTTTTAAATCAATTCATTTTTGGACGCCACTAAATTACAGAAATCAGCAGGTAGTTGTATACGTCCTGAAATTGAGTCTACTGGGACCTTTCCGTTTCCAATTGCCAGCAATTGATCTGAAAATGTTTGACCAGAGTCATCGTTTTGCAATCGGACACGCATATTTGTAGTTAATTTTAATATTTTTACGTGTGCCCATAAATTAGAATTTTTCAGGCAAGCATTCATTTCGTCTGCAGGAGTTGATCTAGGTATTATAGGTAATGTTCGCCTGAAATCTCCCGCAAGCAATATTAATGTGTTGCCAAAGGGTTTCGACTTCCCTCTCAAATATTTCAAGCATTGATCCAGAGCCTCGAGCGATTTTTTGTGGGCCATTGTGCACTCATCCCAAATAATAAGTTTGCATTGCTGCAATACTTTACCCATCCGAGATGATTTGGAAATATTGCACGTGGGAGTTTCTGTAGAATGCAAATTCAGAGGCAATTTCAAAGCGGAATGAGCAGTTCTTCCACCAGGCAGCAATGTTGCGGCTATTCCGGACGACGCAATTGCCAACGCTATATCATTTTTTGATCGAATTGATGCCAGAATCAGTTTTATCACAAATGTTTTACCAGTACCTCCTGGCACATCCAAAAAGAAAATTTCTCCAACGTTGTTATCGACACAATGCATTATCGTATCATAAATGTCTTTTTGTTCCGACGTTAACTTGGAAATGTTATTTTGTACATACGACAATAGATCACTCGTACTGTAACTTTGTTCACGATCCAATTCTACACATGTCGAAACAGCAGCGATACGGTTAGGTGAAGGCATTCCCAAATCCTGAAGAGGTTTGTTTGCCATACGTACGCACAAATCTTCTATAATAACTAAAGTGTAGTTATAAATTTCTGATGTAAAATCAAAAGTCATATCTGACGTCTCTAACTGTTTTCGATGGAGTATATCTTCGGACATTTTTGACTTATATTTTTCCCATAACTCTGTAGGAGCTGATGGAGAGCAAGTTGTTAAAATGATGCCAAACAATGCACGAATTTGACTTGGGGTTGACGTTTCGCACGCGTCATTGATGCAGTTATCCCAGTGTTGGTCATTCTCCAATAAATTCAGAGCTTGGCATGCACTACGGTAAGTGTCATGTATAGTACCGTTTACAGTTCTCAAATACTCAAAGGATGTCGGACCGGGTACATTCACCAAAAGCAGGCGTAGAAAGAAGCATTCATGTTGATTGGGGTGAACGGTGTAGAGTCTTCCTATCGTGGTATCTTTGAAGATGGTAGGTTGGCCGTCGACTGACTTACCCTGTTTTCGACGTCCAAATACTTTATTTTTAGTATTCCACGTGTAATACGAAGGCACTTCAGTATACAGCAGTTTTTTTGCAAAAGAATCATTTTTGCAAAGCGAAAAAAAAGCTGTTAATGTTGTATCCGGTGGATTCAGGACTCTTTGTTGCACGTTGGTTTTCGTGAAATAAACACGTTGACCATTCTGTAAATGTACCGCTAAGTGAACAACAGCTGGCCTACGTTCATGTATCGGAAATGAAAGAATTCGCCAAACAGCTTCATTACTGCTTATGTATCTTCCAGCCTGATATTGTACGATTTCGTCGAAATCTTTGATTTCGGGCTGCAAGCCAAAAACTGCCATGTCACTGCCTTTGTTGACGTATTTACATATGTATTTGATTGCCTTTACGGAGTTACAGTATTCAACGTTTATGTGTGCATTAAATGTTTTTGATAATTATGGGGAATATGGAACAACCCACTGGTTATCTACTTCGATGGTGGTACCGTTACGCTTCTTTATTATTGCTGTTTTACCGCCATCTTCAGTAGATCTTCTTCTATATTGTGGGTAACCATCATTGCCAGTAATTGTGTTTGATACTAAAAGTCGAGGATATTGCTTTGTGCACCTTCCTTTGGCCATGCATGATAAATTTTCGTTCAGTGCACCGCAAGGTCCATGTATCATATTTTTTACAATAATATCATGTAACCCCTTATCGACATTTTTATCAGGTATTTCAGCGGAAATCACATCATCAATTTCGTTCGAAGTAATTTTTTTATGTAGCCAGATTAGTATATGTGCGTGTGGCAAACCTCGTTTTTGCCATTCCACTGAGTACATCCAGCATCGCACTGACCCAAACACTTCAAGTTTTACTATGTAGTTTATCAGTGATTTCAACTTTTGCCGGAAGACACGGGCCGTAATGTCATGCCTATGAACCGCCGATTGTCCTTGAAGTAAAAGCTGCAGTATCTCGTCCCAAGATTGATTACATGTAAATGTAATAAATAAATCTGGACGACCATAGAGACGAACATACGCAATAGCATCTTGAGCATATTCATGCATATGACGGGGACTGCCAGCATATGACGAAGGTGAAATTGTTAATCTTCCAACGTTTGTGGTATTACCGTCATTTATAACTGCATCTCGCAAATGAATGTATTGTTCAGAGCGGAGCTTGGTCTGATTCAGGCGGATATATAGCAAACGTTCTGATTCAATTTTAGCATACATATCAACGACAAATTGGTGAAACAATTCACGGCATTTTAAAATATAATTTTCTTCATCCTGCCGAATCATTAGTCTATAGGAATAATAATGCATTGCACTGCATTTCTTATTCATTTCTTTGTTAGTGGCTGGATTCATCAATTTAATATTAAAGTGATAGCCGTCGGCTCCATCCCAAAAAATGATAGGATATTGTAGGGCATCGTAGCATCGATGAGTTTCAGCAATTCTTAACAACTGAGCGTTTCGCTTATGAAGAATAATATTTCGAGGTAAAAACTGATCACCGACCATAACGATTGCCACTTCGTCGATAGATGGAGCATTGTATCTACGCACATGTTGGCCAGGAGGCGTTTTGTCAGCGGAAATAACAATTTTATGCGTATCAGTAGGCATCAAATCGATGGCTGTTTTGAACAGACG
Organism: Artemia franciscana; assembly: GCF_032884065.1. NCBI lineage: Eukaryota > Metazoa > Arthropoda > Branchiopoda > Anostraca > Artemiidae > Artemia > Artemia franciscana. Next base: position 531,319 of record NW_027062705.1, read on the forward strand.
CACTAAATTATTATTTTCGTGGAAAAGATGTTGCAATTGGGAAACGATTGTCCTTTCAACGTTGGGAGAAATTTCGCAACGTGCATTCAATTCAGAATTTCTATCACTGATGAAGTACAATTGTAAAAATTTATGATTCTCGCCTGAGAATGATAGAAGGGACCCTGCTCTATGATAAATTTGCCCTTTTACTTTGAAAGTAGACATAAATTGATCTGGATTTTCGATTTGGGCTCCAAACGACGTCATTTGGAAACATGAGTTGTATTTTCTGATTTGTGACAAAAAACGCTTAGATTCTGACGTAGTTCCAGTAAGGAAAGTCTTCAATGGCTCTGGTGGTGCAGCCAATAGAGGAAATTTAACTTTTCCTGAGGCGCAACACATTCCCATTGTTTCACCATTGAATTTCAAGGCCTTGCAATAGGGACAAATTTTAGACATTGTCCCGATTTGAACACATCTACTCAAGCTATAATCATCGGCTGGGTTGTACCTGAATGCCAGGCGATAACTTTCAGGTTGCTCTGATTCCTCGGCACGCTTTCTTTTCTTACTTTCTCTATCAGCAGCAAGCCTGATTTCTTGCTGTTCTTGTGATTCCTCGGCACGCTTTCTTTTCTTACTTTCTCTATCAGCAGCAAGCCTGATTTCTTGCTGTTCTTGTAATTCCTCGGCACGCCTTCTTTTTTCACTTTCTCTTTTAGCAGCAAGTCTGCTTCCGCGTTGCTCTGGTAGTTCCTCGGCACGCTTTCTGTTCTTTCTTTCTCTATCAGCCTCAAGCCTGTTTCCTTGCTGTTCTTTTGATTCCTCGGCACGCTTTCTGTTCTTTCTTTCTCTATCAGCCTCAAGCCTGTTTCCTTGCTGTTCTTTTGATTCCTCGGCACGCTTTCTTTTCTGACTTTCTCTATCAGCAGCAAGTTTTTTGGCATAGACTCTTTGAGCATCTTCATCGGCTTTTGCCATTGTAAGTTCATCAGTCATTTAAAACTTAAACATTAATAGATTTCTACGTGAACATATGTCTTAAATATCTTGAATGACGTCACCGTCGTAACAAAAATGACGACAACTAACTTGATGACGTTAGTCAACACAGAAACATGACGTCACCTGACAGACAGACAGACACACAGACAGACAACTTATTTTTATATATATAGATGTGCCGGTGTCCCGGTCATCATTTGTGTCCCGATGTCCCGGTCAGTAATGTCGTCAGTCGACACACAAACATGACGTCACTCGACACACACACACATACATACGGACAACTTATTTTTATGTATATAGATAAACCGACTAATTATGGTTCCCTATGCTTCTAGGATTATAGAAAATTGGCGCTTTACTGAAAACATAAAATAATATAGAAGTCATGGTACAGTGAAAGCGAGCCATTTAAGAATACTTCTTACAGAACAAAAATATTACCAATCTTTTTTAGGATCAATCCCTTTTACGATAAAACAAAAATCCATTTTAGGATTGTTGCTTTATTTTTTCTGTGTTTTTTGGTTTACTCTGGTATCCCTTCTGCATAATGGCTCAGTTCAATAACTGGCCCTCGCTTTGTTTCTGAAAAGGTTATGTCATGATTAGCTTGTAGGCAAGTTCAAAGTCAAGCCATCTTGATATAATTAGGACTATAGACTAGCTTTAGAATTTGTATCATAGCTTTAAATTCACTGTTATACAGAGAAAAGTAACCGGATTTCCAGAGTTCATATTATGTCTTGTTTGATCTTCATTTCAAGTAATACTAAAGCATATTTCTTACAATTTAAGATTGTATATTACTCACTATTGGTATTAAAAAAAAATATTTAATTTTATGCTTAGATTTTTAAGATAATTTTAATTGCATATTGAAAGTTACTGATGTCAGAACTGGTGCAAGACTAAGAAAAGCCTTATAGATTTGTTTATCAATCAGTTAGTCGTAACGAAATGTAAGTAAGGAGCGACTCGGCTCAACAGTAACTGTAACTCTTGGAATTTTGATGCCAATAGATACAACAGAACAATCCAATTTATATGCTAATTTCAAATATATAGGATTCATCATTTTGGTCTTATCCATTAAAAGTTACGAGCCTGAGAATATTTGCCTTATTTGCCTTATTTTTGAAAAAAGAGGGAAGCACCACTAAGAACATAGGATCTTAATGAAAATCAAACCATAAGATTTTGCTAATCAGAAAACCTTACTGTAGATATGTCCAGCTCCTATCTTCGAGAATATGAATTTTTGTATTTTTTGCCAGAAGAAAGATCACGGGTGCGTGTAAATTTGTTTTTTTATTGTTTTTTTTTCCCTAGATCATTTACTTTGATCGTATCAACCCAACGGTCCTAGAATTTCACGAGAGGTCACATTCGAACAGAAATTAAAAGTTTTAGTGCCTTTTTAAGTGACTGAAAAAATTGGCAGGCAACAAGGGCCCCTTCCACGCTCAATTTTTCCCAAATTCACCAGATCAAAGTTTCAAGAGTGCCAACTTGTTCGGCATAGTCGAAAAAACTACTAACTATGCTGAGAATGACTTAATCAACCACAGTCCCCGGGGGAAGGGCTGCAAGCTCTGAACTTAGCCTATTGTTTACATATGGTGTTGGGTGTTGGGAAGTAATTATACGCACAACAATTATACAGTGCCACTACAACTGGTGTTTAACCTTAATTCATTATAACATAATTAGTTAAATTTGTCAATATTGCGTCTACTATTATAATGCTATGTCGTCAACTCTACGAAAAATTATGGCTTCACAATAATTTTTTGTTTAGAAGTTGAAGGCTTAAATTAAAATAACTAAAAACAACTGCTGCAGCTCGAAAATCAGTCAAATTCACATAGTTATTTCTATCTAAATCTTCAACTTTTAACTGAATTAACTTTAAAGAACTTTTCTATCAAAAAAGTTTTCCCGAAAAAAGTCACTCAATCTAAGGACAACTCCATTCTGTGGCTGAAATACTGCATCATTGACATTTTGATAGCCTCGATGTGCTTCAAATCTTTTAAATTTGTTCATAGTGGTAGTAGTAGCAATAGTAGTACTTTTATTAGTAGCAGTAGTAAAAAATTAGTGATAGTAGTAGCAGTGGCAATTGGAATAGTAGTAGTAACAGTACTATTAGTAGAAGTTGTTGTTGTCATAGTAGTAGTAGTAGTAGTAGTAGTAGTAGTAGTAGTAGTAATAGTAGTAGTAGTAGTAGTAGTAGTAGTAGTAGTAGTAGTAGTAGTAGTAGTAGAAGTAGTAGCAGTAGTAGTAGTAGTAGTAGCAGCAGTAGTAGTAGTAGTAGTAGTAGTAGTAGTAGTAGTAGTGATAGTAGTAGTATTAGCAATAGTAGTATCAAAAATAGAAGTAGTATTAGTAGTAGTAGTTGTAGCAGTAGTGGTAGTATTTATATTAGTAATAGTAGTAAATGTAGTATTATTAGTGGTAGTAGTAGTTGTGGTAATATTGGTAGCAGTAGTAGAAGTTTTAGTAGTAGTAAGCTTTTGCAGTAGTAGCAGTTGTAGTAGTATTAGTAGTAGTAGTAGTAGTAATAGTAGTAGTAGTAGTAGTAGTAGTAGTAGTAGTAGTAGTTGTTGTAGTAGTAGTAGTAGTAGTAGTAGTAGTAGTAGTAGTAGTAGTAGTAGTAGTAGTAGTAGTAGTAGTAGTAGTAGTAGTAGTAGTAGTAGTAGTAGTAGTAGTAATAGTAGTAGTAGTAGTAGTAGTAGTGGTAGTAGTAGTAGCAATAACAATGGTAGTAGTATTAGTAGTAGTTTTAGTAGTAGTAGCAGTAGTGGTAGTAGAGTAATAGAAGTAGCAGTAAATTAAATATTATTATTATGTTTAGTAGTTGTAGTAGTAATAGTAACAGTAGTAGAAGCAGTAGCAGCATCAGCAGAAGTAGTAGTAGTAGGAGTTGTAGTAGTAGTAGTAGCAGTAATATTGGTAGTGGTAGCAGTAGAAGTAGTAGAATTAGTTGTAGTAGCACTAGTAGTACTAGTGCTAATAGCAGTAGTAGTAGTAGAACTAATAGTTGCAGTAGCAGTGGCAGTAGTAGGAGTATCAAACAGTTTGTGATAACCGAAACAACCAAAACTCTAATAAATGGAATTTTCATATCAATAGAAATATCAAACGAATCAGATTAGTATGTTAATTCAAAATATAAAAGATTCATGAATGTTGTTGCTTCCGAGCAAAGGCTAGAAGCCTGAGAAAATTTACCGAATTTTCAAAAAAGGAGAAAAAACAACATTTAAAAGTCGAAGATTTCCAATAAAAATAGCAGCATCAAATTCAGCGTTCAGAAAACCCTACTGAGGGCGTTTCAAGCTCGTATCTGTAAAAAGTGAAATTTTGCATTTTTTGCCTGAAGGAAGATCACGGATGCATATTTAATTTTTTAAGGGGTGATCTTATGGAAGTAATGGTCCTAGAACATAAGGAGAGGGCTCATTCGAATGGAAATTAAAAGCTCTAGTGTCCTTTTTAAGTGACCAAAAACTTTGAAGGGCGACTAGCCCTCCTCCCACATCCCCTTTTCCCTTAAATCGTCCGATCAAAAATTTCAGATAACTCTTTTGTTCAACGTTGTTGAAAGGTCCAAAACTACGCATTAGTAGATAACATGACCACCAAACAGCCCCTGGAGATAGATCTTTAAGCTATTAGATCTGCCCATTATTTACGTATATTATTTGTTGTTGGGAAGTATACAGACATATTTTGGGGAGAATATGTTGCTTGGGATGGAGGGCTCCTTCCTAGAACAAACGGAGGGCTCCCCAGGGAACACATAGAACATTGAAGGGTCCCAGTGACTTGTAATAGAGAGTTACGTTATTTATGGCATCTTAAAGATTTGTGCTGGGTATTGAGCTACATTTTGTTGGCGTCGAAGATTTGGACGCCGTTGTCCTTATATTGTAAAATGTCTTTTGTCCTTTACTTTCATTTTTGATTCGGTCTTATTTTCGCTATTATTTGTCTTCTAACTGCACATTTTTTTGTTTTTCACTCCATTTTTGACCATTTCCGATAATCGTCCTCTCATGATCGCTTGTAATTCTTACTGCCGCTTATCTTTCAACCTTGCGTTCGCTTGTGTTCGATTTCCTTGTTGAAGATTTGAATTGTGTTGAAGATTTCCTTGTGTTCGCTGTTGTATATCTTTAACCGCATGGTAGTTCAAATGGCTTGATAGAATCATCAGTTGTAACAAGTTTCGTTTTCTGGGTTTTCCTACAGGCACTAATTATATATATATATATATATATATATATATATATATATATATATATATATATATATATATATATATATAACTAGTTGTGTCGAAAATGGTTAGCTTACTGGTGTTTATTCTATCTTGCCTCTTTTTTTATGTTATAAGCGGATTTGACCCTATAGAAAATAAAACTTATTTTAAAATTTTTAGGCATTTCTCAGGTTTCAATTTAAAAATTTATAATTTTTGATGAAACACCATCAATATTTTTGCAATTTAAATAACAGTTTTAGAGATTCGGAACTGAAAACTAAGATAAAATGAAAACTATTTAAAGAAAGAAATTTTAAGTTCAATTCAAAATTATGTTTGCACTTGACGTCGTTGCAATGCTTATATACAAAAATTACTCTACTGATAAGAATATATTTTTTCAGGAATTCAGGCTCCTAACGAATTTTCTCAAACTTCTGACCTATCTAGATGGTTTTTGTGGGCAGAACAGCTCGTTGTCTCATATCTTCTAACTACCCGAGTTTTTGCTCTCGATTTTCGTTTTTGAACCGCTCCAGTTCTCGTTTTCACATTTCTTCTAACCGCCTGTGTCTTTGCTCTTCATTTTTATTTTTGACACGTTTTGATACTCGCTGTTGCATATTTTCTAACAACATTTGTCTTTATTATTAATCTTGGATTTTGATTGCTTCAGAAAATTTAATAACATCCTTTTGTTTATTTGTCCTTATTGGTCTTGCCACAATTAAATAGTCCAGATTGTTGATTTTCATTCAATGTGAATTTAATGTGTTCGAGCCGTTTTTTTCAGTCTTATTTCAGTCTTATCGTTTGATAGTTTAAACACATACATATACAATTATTGTTCATTTATGAATATAGTATATATATATATATATATATATATATATATATATATATATATATATATATATATATATATATATATATATATATATATATATATATATATATATATATATATATATATATATATATATATATATATATATATATATATATATATATATACATTTTGTTTCATGAAAAACGAGGAAAATATGCTATGAAAGGTATTTTCATTTTCTGAAACATTTGTTTACATTAATCTGAAACAAGAAAAAGAGCCAAATTCTCACAGCAGAAAACAAATGGCCTGTATGACTAATTCTCAGAAAAAGCTATAGGATAAAATTTTAGAAAGTAGCAATGGCATCCCTCCCAAATTATTTCTGAATCTTTTTCTCTACATTTTGTTATAACAGAGTTTTTTTTAATAGTTAGTTTATCGTTTGTATTAGCGTCAGAGGCCTATTTTCACTTTTATATGAGCCACGTTCTTAATCCTGGAACTGAAAAAAGTTCTGTTGGTTATCAAGCTTAAGAAAGAAAAGAGAAAATTATTAACATGAAAAGCCTATTCCGCTTTTGTTTTTATTGCCCACTTTCTGAAATCTGGAAGAAATTTACTTAATAATAAAGCTACAGGAAGAGGAAAAAGAATATTGCTTCAGTAAATGACGCTGAACAAGATGTAAAAATTCTTACGAAGAAAATTAGCTACTGGACATTTTCTGTTACGAGGATCTTGTAAGCTTTTGTAAGCTTACAAAAGCTGTTGTGGATTTTGTAAGCCTTACGAGGAACTTTTGAAGGTTCTGTAAGCTTCTGAACTTCGTAAAAGGGAGAATACACCCCAAATAGGTACATTGATTCGTGAAAATTATAGCATACAATAAAACTTTGTGCATGAAAGAACCCTATCGCAGAGGTACTAATATCCCATCCGCAAAAATATAGAATTTTGCATTTTGTTTCAAAAAGTAAGTTTACAGATGTATGATTATAAATTTTTCTTCTCATGGGAGATCCAGATAGTCAATAGTACCAGATAATGAGGCAATGGCTCATGTTAACATACATTAAAGGTCTAGCGCCTTTTATAAGCAGCCCGAAGGATTCTGCAATAGCAAAGTGGAGCTACCCGATATTTTGTAGCACTAAACTTGTAAACACTGAGAAAGCCAACAGATTTAGGAATATCCATAGATATAAGTTGAGCTTTCCAGCCTCAGAGATAGTAATGTCACGAAGTAGAGCAATTGTTCCTAGCAATTCACGTACTCCATATAAACGAACAATTAATTTAGGTATTTATTTTTAAAGCTTCATTTAAGTAAGTAGATTCACTTGATGTTTTGTAAAATACAGCTATCAGCTATTACCGAGCAGGGCCACAGAGTCATTGTTTAGGGGGAGGAGGTTTGCCTGGTGCCTCAGAAATTTTATTCTCATGCTCACTCTTCGTGAGCTTTCAGATAAATATAGAATAATGTGTAAATAGGGAAGAGGTGAAAATTAGGGAGCCTGAATTTAGGCACCCTGAGGTGATAGCTCACCCGTTCATCAAAAAATTATATTCGTAGGATTACCGGAAAAGAGGCAAAGAAGTAAGGAGAAAAGGGCCATCGCAAGTGCAGTCAGGAACTTTCCCAGGAGGGAGAAGGGAGGTATTGCTGAGAAGTTTATTTTTATCAAAGTTTAAATGTAACTATGGGTTTTAAATTTAGTTTATATATGGTAAACAGTTCATGGTAACGAACTGTAAGTTAGGCAAGACTTGTGCTAATAGCAAACAAAACTCGAAAAACGCAGCAATTTGTTTTGACAGCAATACATGCAGTAAAAGAAATGTCTTTTTATGAATTCTTAAGATTTAAAACTCATTAGGTTAGTATAGTACAAAAGCATATTATAAAGAATAAGAAAATTTACTATACTTTCAAAAGCAGAGAGAACCCTCAAAAGGTATAGTTTTTTAATTAAAATTTGAGCATCGAATTTTGCATACCACAGTACTTTCCAACAGAATATCACTGTCTAGATAGATTTGAAATTGAAATTTTGCTGAGAAAGATGATAACAAATGCGTGTTTATTTTGTTTCTTCTCCCATGGGGGTGATTTTATGGAAATAATGGTCATATAATATCGAAAGAAGGCTCATTACAAAAGAAAATAAAAAGTTTGACTGATGTTTCAAGGTAGAAAATTCATTTTACCACAGTGCACAGTGGTAAATTCATTCCTAGAAATGCACAAGGTCCATACAAAACAAACGTTTTACATAGACATTTATTTGTAGTAGGCATTTAACCTTTTTAAAAGTTTATTGATTTTGGGTTTGATGATATAATTTAGAACGGTGATTGATGGTACATCAGCCATAGTGGATAAGGGTTGTTGGATGTTCGTAGAAGTGATGGGGGCTTGGTTGAAGCCTTAAAAAGTTTGCTTTTAAGACTACATTTTTCAATCTCCGTAAGCCTTCAGATAAATGTATAAGAGACTCAGAAGGGGGGAGGGTGAGAAGTACATGTTGAATCCCCGTTTATATCTGGTAGTACTTTTACTACGCTTTACTCATTAGTAATTGGGGAGTGGGGTAGTTACCTCATATTGCAGCAAGTGTTTTCTGATATATAAAATTACATTTACACCCCTACCCAGACAAAGATGGAGAGGTACGGGGCTGAGCATTACGAGCGCTGCCATTAAACTTCTAAGATAAGGGATGAGCACTACAAAGAATCGAATCCCCTTTGATATCTGGGAGTACTTTTATTACGCTTTACTCATTAGTAATTGGGGGGTGGGGTAGTTTCCTCATATTGCAGTAAGCATTTTCTGATATATAAAAATACATTTACACCCCTACCCTGACAAAGGTGGAGAGGTACAAGGCTGGGCATTACGAGCGTTGCCATTAAATTTCTAAGATAAGGGATGAGCATTACAAAGAATTTTTTTTACCCAGATTGAACGGTAGCATTTTCAGTTTTCCTATCTATATTGATGGCTAAATGTTTTATTGTTTTCCAGGGGGCTTTGCCCTTACTAATAGTTGATGCCGAAGGGGAGCATCCCTATAAAGGGATTTATTAAAATAATTAGTATTGAAGACCGTGAGAATGATTACCCGTAATTCATTGTTTACATTTGAAAACCCTATCATAACAAATACTTTAAGGTATGCAATTATTCAGAAATGATCATCATTCATGAAGCATATTTCTTGTGAATATTAGACTTGAAAAACAAAGAAGTCGAAAGAGGGAGTAGTAGCCCTCTTTTATATGTCAGGAAATCCTATCACATAGCTCGGCAATAAAATTGACTTTTATCCAAAACTTCTTTTTCCATACCTGAAGGATTTATCGCTTTTCTTAACATTTCCCTAATTATTTCTTTGGACTGATCTTTGGTCTGATTTTTTCTTTCGACTTTTCCTACCCGACTATTGTTTCAAACAGTTCGTGGTAACGAACTGTAGTAAGGAGCGATCCGGCTCAATAGGAACCAAAACTCTAAAAAATTGAATTTTGATATCAATAGCTACATCAAAAGAATCGCATTTTAATGCTGATTTTAAATATATAAGTTTCATCAAGTTTAGTCTTAGCCATCAAAAGTTACGAGCCTGAGAAAATTTGCCTTATTTAGGAAAATAGGGGGAAACACCCCCTAAAAGTCGTAGGATCTTAACGAAAATGACACCATCAGATTCAGCGTATCAGAGAACCCTACTGTAGAAGTTTCAAGCTCCTATCTACAAAAATGTGGAATTTTGCATTTTTTGCCAGAAGACAAATCACGGGTGCGTGTTTATTTGTTTGTTTTTTTTTTTTTTTTCCCCAGGGGTCATCGTATCGACCAAGTCGTCCTAGAATGTCGCAAGAGGGCTCATTCTAACGGAAATGAAAAGTTCTAGTGCCCTTTTTAAGTGACCAAAAAAATTGGAGGGCATCTAGGCCCCCTCCCACGCTCATTTTTTTCCCAAAGTCAACGGATCAAAATTTTGAGATAGCCATTTTGTTTAGCATAGTCGAAAATCATAATAACTATGTTTTTGGGGATGACTTACTCCCCCACAGTCCCTGGGGGAGGGGTTGCAAGTTACAAACTTCAACCAGTGTTTACATATAATAATGGTTATTGGGAAGTGTACAGACGTTTTCAGGGGGATTTTTTTTGGTTTTGGGGGTAGGGTTGAGGGAGGGGGCTATGTGGGAGGATCTTTCCTTGGAGAAATATTCCATGGGGGAAAAATTCAATGAAAAGGGCGCAGGACGAATGTGGTCACGTTAGAAAAAAAACGTCAAATTAAGAGCTTAACATACAATGCTGGGTGTTCGGAGCCTCTCTATTATGGAGTATAATTTGAAAATAACATAACTATACGAGCGATAAAACATATATACACAACCATAACTCAACTAACGAAAGAACTGCTAAGAGATAACACAACTATAAAGCGAAAACAGGTGAAAACTAACGGGAAAATAAACGAACTAAGAGGTGGAAGGGGCCCAGAGAAAAAATATAATCCTTTTTCAATTTTGAGCCTAACTTCCGCAAAGGAGTAATAATGTCAGAAGCCCCGAAATACCGAATTATTTTCTTTTCAAACAGTTCGTGGTAAGGAACTGTAGTAAGGGGCGACCCGGCTCAATAGTAAACGAAATTCTAAAAAACGGAATTTTGATGCTAAAAGATACATCAAAAGAATCGAATTTTTACGCTGATTCTAAATATATAAGTTTCAATTAATTTAGTCTTTGTCATCAAACGTTACGAGCCTGAGAAAATTTGTCCTATTTTGGAAAAAAGGGGGAAACATCCCCTAAAAGTCATAGAATCTTAACGAAAATCACACTATCGCATTCGGTATATCAGAGAACTCTATAGCAAAACTTTCAAGCTCCTATCTAAAAAATGTGGAATTTTGTATTTCTTGCCAGAAGACAAATCACGGGTGCGTGTTTATTTGTTTTTTTTTTTCCCAGGGGTCATCTTATCGACCAAGTGGTCCTAGAATGTCGCGAGAGGGCTCATTCTAACGGAAATGAGAAGTTCTAGTTGCCTTTTTACGTGACCAAAAAAATTGGAGGGCAAATAGGCCCCCTCCCATGCTCATTTTTTCCAAAAGTCAACAGATTAAAATTTTAAAATAGCCATTTTGTTCAGCATAGTCGAAAACCATAATAACTATGTCTTTGGGAATGACTTACTCCCCCACAATCCCTGAGGGAGGGGCTGCAAGTTACAAACTTTGACCAATGTTTACATATAGTAATGGTTATTGGGAAGTGTACAGACGTTTTCATGGGGATTTTTTGGTTTGGGGGGGTGGGGTTGATGGGAGAGGGCTTTGTGGGAGGATCTTTCCTTTGAGGAATATGTCATGGGGGAAGAAAAATTCAATGAAAAGGGCGCAAGATTTTCTAGCATTACTATAAAAAAACAATGAAAAAATAAACATGAAAACGTTTTTTCAAATGAAAGTAAGGAATAGCATTGAAATTTAAAACGAACAGAGATCATTACGCATATGAGGGGTTCTAAAAATACTTTAGCATAAAGAGCGAGGTATTTAGGAGGAGATAAATACCTCGCTCTTTATGCTAAAATATTTTTAGTGATTTCAACTATTTATTCTACGGCCTTTTTGATTCAGGGGTCATTCTTAAAGAATTGGGACAAAACTTACGATTTAGTGTAAAGAGCGAGGTATTAACGAGGGTACAAACCCCCTCGTACACATAATAAAAATATAAGAATATAAAAGTTTGTTACGTAAGTTAATTCTTAAGTTACGTATATTTTTTACTAATAAAAACGTTCGTTGAATATTAAAAGTTCTACTAGCCTTTTTAAGTAACCGAAAAATTGGAGGGCAGCTAGGCCTCCTTCCCCACCCCTTATTTCTCAAAATCGTCTGATCAAAACTAAGAGAAAGCCATTTAGCCAAAAAAAAAAAATAATATACTAATTTCATTTCAATAATTTATGTGCGGAGAGCCAAAATCAAACATGCATTAATTCAAAAACGTTCAGAAATTAAATAAAAAAAACTAGTTTTTTTAACTGAAAGTAAGGAGCGACATTAAAACTTAAAACGAACAGAAATTACTCCGTATATGAAATGGGTTGTCCCCTCCGCAGTCCCACGCTCTTTACGCTAAAGTTTTTAATTGTTTTAAAAAGTAGAATTGTGGCAAAGAGTCAAACTTTAGCGTAAAGAGCGAGGGACTGCGGAGGGGACAACCCATTTCATATACGGAGTAATTTCTGTTCGTTTTAAGTTTTAATGTCGCTCCTTACTTTCAGTTAAAAAAACTAGTTTTTTTTATTTAATCCCATAAGACAGGTAAACAGTGCAAGTTTCTGAGGTAATTTACTTATATATTAATAAAGAGCGTTGTGCGCAAAATGTATTATTTTTATTTATTTTTTTTTAGACCAGAGGACTTCGATTGGAAATTGAAATCGAAACAGTCAAAAGGGATTGAAAGGCAAATACCCCCCTATCCACACCTATCATTTCCCCAAACACGTCCTATCAAGATTCTGAGATAAACATTTTGTTCAGCGTAGTTGAAAAGTACAGTAGTTATGTCTTTGGGGATGACAGCCCATCACACCCCTCAGAACAAGGGTTATCAATTATAAAAGTTGCCCACTATTAACATATAAAGGTTATATGAAAGGGATGGCTGTATAAGTTTCAGTGGGGCTAATTGGACTGGAAATCAGAAGTACTAGTGGCCTTTTTAAGATTAAAAAATGATCCAAAGGCAACTAACCCCCACCATGTCCCCTATTTTCCAAATGGGTCTGATAGACAATTTGAGATAAATAATTTGTTCACAATAGTCTTAAGATCACGTAACAAGACCATTGGTGTTGAAAAAATCCATCTAAACCTGGGGGCAATGGTTGTAAGTTATGGCCCATTGTATAAATGTTAGAGGAGGCTAATTTAAATGTAAATTTAAAATTTTAGTTCCATTTTTGGAGTCAAAAGTAAGAGAGGAGAACTAGCCCCCCTTTTCTGACGCCCTATTTTACCCAAACACGCCTTATCAAAATTGTGAGATAACCATTTTGTTCAAAATGGCCCAAAGGACATATAACAGTGACTCCAGGATTGACGCAAACTACCAGAGCCCTGGTGAAAGGGTTGGTAGTTATGTCCTTGGGGCATATAGGATTTTCATTGACTGGGTGGTCGTATAAACTTCAGATGGAGCTGATTTCATTGAAAATTGGAAGTTGAGTGTTCTTTTTAAGATTCAAAGGTGGTTTTAGGGCTCCAGCCCTCACCCCGATCCCCCACGCCCATTGTTTCCTAAAATAACACCCAGTCAAAACTCTGAGACATCAATTTTCTTTAAGGTTGTTTAAAAGTCCAGTAAATTTGCCTTTTGGGATGTTAACTCCTCACAGCCACCAGGACAAAGGCTGTAAAGTAGGCAATTTGTTCATTGTTTATATATAGTGTATATTATTGAAAAAGGTCTGTGTGTTTGACCTTTACTTTCCAAGAAATAAAATGGCATTCAGATGACCCTTTCAGAGAATGTTGAACTAAATCAAAACAAGTTGCGTATATATGGGTTGTCAAAAGGGCGTAACTCACGAATGAAAGAGTATATTAGTTTGTAACTTTCATGAATTTTACCTCTACCACTATTACTATTATTGCTAGTACTACTACTACTACCAAATTACTATATTTACAATAATGAGGGTGAATTTGAACTTGATCAAAAGCCACTATAAGTTTGTACATTCTCAAAAGAGTGCATCTCAAGAACGGATTTGGGTATTATGTTGGAACTTTCAGAGAATACTTAAAGGAGAAATTCAATTGACCAAAAGACAATATGTGCATGCTACTACTAATATTATTATTACTAATACCACTGCCAATTGTAAATTTGCAACTACTGGTACTACTAATACTACTTTAACAACTACTTCTATAACGACTAGGCCTACTTGTATGGATAAGAGTACTGAAATGAAAATTTCAAGTAGTATATAAATATTTAAGTTACCAAAAGGACATATCATCAATGTCGTGGCAACAGCTGATTTTATTAAGTGGAAATTTCCAGGACTTAATGAGAGGGATGTTCGACCGACAAAAATTGAACACATCAATACTACTGCTGCTACTAGTACTAGTGCTATTGCTGTTAATACTACTAATAATAATATAGTACTTTGGCTACTGCTTCAACTATGCCTAAGGACGTGAAGACGAAATTTTCAAAGAATTTTGACAGGGGAAGGTGAAGTGAATCATAATTTGCCGTCTGTATGCAGGTTATCAAAAGGGAGTATCGGCAATATCTGAACAGTTTGGTGTGTGAAGTTGAAACTTAAAGGGCATGTTGTGGGAGATGTTAGAGTTTCTGGTGCTCTTTTTAAGTGTCAAAAGTGATTGAAGCACAATCAGCCCTCTTTCTAAGCCCATTCATTTTCCAAACACTGTCGGTAACAGTCCAGTGACTATGTCTGTAGGGATGTTGGGTGTATTAACCCACGCCCTAGCTATACAAATTGCAAACTTTACTTCAAAACTAAATTTTACCTTAAAACTAAATCAAAAGACAATGTGTATGTGGTTGCCAGTAAGACACCTCATTAACATCTCGAGAAAAACTAGGAGTATTATGTTGAAACTTTCAAAGCTAATACTATCACTGTTTCTGTTCTTGTAATTCAAATAAATTGAAAGGTTATGAGTGCACCCAGGGAAATGGGGCGGGGTATAATTAATTGTCCCATCCTTTAAATGAGGTCTTGGAACTGATAAGTCGACCATCGAGGACACCCTATTTACAAACAGTGGCTTCGGAAGAACTTCATACATTCACTCTCTTCTTTATCCTTGTTCTTTTAGCGCTGGTACTTTAGCGCATTTATTTGATAGGTCTCCGTGGCATCTTCTAGGCATTAAACAGTAAAAGCAGGTCAACCTGATGACTAGGGGGGCGAGGCAAACACAACCCCAGAAGTGCGAGTTTTGGATTTTCAAATTATTTTTTTTTATAAGCGTGAAAATCTGAAGTTAAAAGGTTTTACTTTTCAGCTTATCTTAATGAATAACTTAAACGCGTTTTTATTTATAGTAGTAATAATAGTAGTAGCAGTAGTAGCAATAGTAGTAGTAGTAGCAGTAGTAGTAGTAGTAGTAGTAGTAGCAGTAGTAGCAGTAGTAGTAGTAGTAGTAGTAGTAGTAGTAGTAGTAGTAGTAGTAGTAGTAGTAGTAGTAGTAGTAGTAGTAGTAGTAGTAATAGTAGTAGTAGTAGTAGTAGTAGTAGTAGTAGTAGTAGTAGTAGTAGTAGTAGTAGTAGTAGTAGTAGCAGTAGCAGTAGTAGTAGTATTAGTAGTAGTAACAGTAGTAATAGTAGTAGCAGTAATAGCTGTAGTAGTAGTAGAAATAGCTGTAGTAGTAGTAGCTATAGTAGTTGTAGTAGTAGTAGCAGTAGTAGTAATAGTAGCAGTAGTAGTAGTAATAGTAGTAATAGTAGTAGCAGTAATAGTTGTAGTAATAGTAGAAATAGCTGTAGTAGTAGTAGTTATACTAGTAGTAGTAGTAGTAGTAGCAGTAGTAGTAGTAGTAATAGTAGTAGTAGTAGTAGTAGTAGTAGTAGTAGTAGTAGTAGTAGTAATAGTAGTAGTAGTAGTAGTAGTAGTAGTAGTAGTAGTAGTAGTAGTAGTAGTAGTAGTAGTAGTAGTAGTAGTAGTAGTAGTAGTAGTAGTAGTAGTAGTAGTAGTAGTAGTAGTAGTAGTAGTAGTAGTAGTTGTAGTAGTAGTAGTGGTAGAAATAGTTGTAGAAGTAGTAGTAGTAGTAGTAGTAGTAGTGGTAATAGTATGTTTCATTGCCCAGAAAAAAAACAACAATGTGGAGCACAAGGATAAAAAAAAACTTGAAGAGAAGAAAAACATCAAATATTATAAAATGCACAAAAATAACATTAAATACTATAAGCAAAAAACAACAACAAATAATTAACCAGCTTCACGAAGGAAAAATTGCAAAAGAGGGTCATAATCAGAAATTAAATCCAAAGCTTTCACGCATAAATCTTCAGTAAGACAGATTATTTGAGATGGCTTATTAATAAGGTCAAACCATTCCATTAATTTACTGTTTCAGTACCATTGTGGTGAATGAAGAAAAAATGGACATGCCACTTGTAGGATAGGCCTACTACAATGCTTTTTCCGAAAAAAATGGGTTGTATCAGAAAGAGAAAGAATGACTAGAGAACTAAATCTGTGCTACAAACTACAGAAATCCTTTCGATCCAATCTTCCTTTATTGGGCGAAATTTTTCCATGTGCTACCCTTAGATTTTTAATCGCACTATTCATCAGAATTCACCTTGTACAAGAAATAGAGCAACCAATGGAAGTTTCCAGCAAACGCCCAAAGGTAGTGAATAAACTTTACAAACATACAGACAGACCATCGGAACCAAAACACAACTTAAGTGTGGGAAATTTTTCATTTATGCTGCTATGGATACGGCTTAATAAATGAACGTCATAGGCATATACAATATGTGATAAACCAACTTCAGTATAAAACATGAAGACTGACAGAGACCGTAGGCATTGAGCTATATATTTTTCTTTTTTTCTATATATTTTTCTTTTTTTCTATAGATTTTTCTTGATTCTTCTTTTTCCAATAAACAGAAAATTAAGTTTTATTGCAGTAGAAATGTTATAGTTTTCTTCTTAGTATCATTTTTTCTTGTATAAACCTATAAGGCTACCCAGGGCCTATTCATCAGTGGACCTCAAAACTGGTCATAATTACAAGCAAAAAATGCGAGACAATAAATTTTTAAATTATTCAATATTATGAATTTTTGTGTTACCATTCTATATTTAAGAGCTTTCTGAAAAGTTAATGAAAAGTTCTCCTTCAATTTTTTTGTTACGCACACCAAGTGACCTGACTATCTTTACTTTCTACATTTTTTGAGGCAAAATATATGTTCTGAGACATACCTGAATAGGCACGACGTTAAAAAAAAAAAAATGATTCCTTTAAGTGCTTTAAGTCTGTCGAAATATCTGATTTAACTTTTCATTTTTTTTATGCCTGGAAATCAACTTAATTCTTTTTTCCTTTTCTGCGCCTTCTTAATTTTTATATTTTGTAAAACTACATGCATTTTAATTTTTGTTCAATTGAACATACCAAGTCAGACACAATTATCTTTACACTTTGTGAAGGTTTAAAAACTTACAGAAATTATATTTTCAGAAGTTGAATATTCTTCACCTGAGCTTGCCAGCTTTCCAGAAAGAGCTATTCATCCTCTGAAAGCCACTAATTAGACAGCTTTGATCATCTTTTGGCAAATTAAGTACCTTTCTAATCTACAACATGAAGTGAAAAAATAAAAGTCCTTGAGTACCATTTCTTTTGGAGAAATTCTTAGGAAATAAATCTATTGGAACTAATATGGAAGCAAGCATGCTATGGTTTAATCACTAGTTTATATCTAGTTCTTAAAAAGGCGTACCATCGAAGAACTGACGACACTCAAAGCCTAAATAAAGGCGTAGCCTATTCTTTATTTCTTGGAACAGATGAAAAAGAAACTCTACTTCTTTTGGAAATATTACAAGGGATTAAATTTGCTGGAATTAACATGGAAGTCAATGGTTAATCGCTTGCTCATTAAAAAAAGCTCTCTAATCTCCTGAAAGCATTTTAAAGATAAATTCATCGGATTTATAATGGAACTCGAAATGATTACTACTTGATAGAGCATTTCATTTTTTCTTTTAGTCCTATTTGAAAAGAACTGACAAATCATGGTGAGGGAAATCAAATGAAGAAGGGGTTTTTGTTCATAGTAAATTAAGTTTGAAAAGTAGTTTGATGTTTCTGGGAGATCTGGTATTTTTACTCATGCTAAAGAGTAAGATATGATTTTTATTCTTATTTAGGTTTTTGTTTGACGACACATTAATCTATTTTCTATGTAATATATATATATATATATATATATATATATATATATATATATATATATATATATATATATATATATATATATATATATATATATATATATATATATATTTATATCCATATATATATATATATTTATATATATATATATATATATATATCCATATATATATATATATACATACATATATATGTATATATATTTATATACATATATATATATATATATATATATATATATATATATATATATATATATATATATATATACATATATATATATATATATATATATATATATATATATATACATATATATATATATATATATATATATATATATATATATATATATATATATATATATATATATATATATATATATATCCATATATATATATACATACACATATATATATATATATATATATATATATATATATATATATATATATATATATATATATATATATATATATATATATATATATATATACATCTACATACATATACACATATATACAATCAATCAATCATATATAAGATCTTGTTTCTTTAAACTAAGCCAGCAAAATAATAACATAATATCAAACAAACATGTATTCAATTACTTCATGTCCAGCTAAGTATAAAACATGGCAAAAAATATTTTAATTAAATTTTATTAAGTTTAATTACATTTTTTTAAATTTTAGATTTAAATTAAATATAAATTAATTAGAAAACAATAAATATTTAATTAAAGGCTCTAGCCCTCTTTGAGAGTTATCATATCGCTACCTAAAATTAACCATAAAGTCATTGATCGTTCATAATATTAATGGATGCAACTTAAATTCTTGAAAGGGTTTGCTTTTGTTTCGAAAGACCCACCGTAGGGCTGATGTTCCTACTTCCTCCCCCTACCTGCGAGATGGCTGGCCACTTGAAATACAAACTATAAATTAAAACTATTTAGCAATTCTGTGGTGTAAGCGACTATAAACCATACAAATACCATGATAGGTTTTGACCCTGCAATGTCGATTGCTGCCAACGGAGAAATCAAGTGGCGAATCATATACGAATCTAAAATTGTTAATCTAATGCATTATTACGTTCTTCCTAAAAAAATATACCGCTATATACATACTGCTCTACTTGGATGTTCTACATTTGCTTGTTTTTTCATAGGTATGTATTTTGGGGGTGATACCTAAAACGGGGATACCATTGGGAATTTATGGTAGGCACGCCACTTGCCTGGGTAGAGAATTTAAAGTGCCGAAACCCTATAGGCAAGTATGTATTCTCCTGATGAGCCCTTGTGTTGGGTTGTTGCCTCTGAATTATTTGTCTTTTTTTAATGTTTGGTAAATGTCGACTTGTACTTACTGACGACACGACTGCCTGTCCATGGATTATTCTCTATGGTTGATTGTGTATGGCCATGCTGTTTGACCTATGTGATTGTATGGATGAGTAGGGTTAAGGCTTCATTCAAGTGCTGATCTATATTAATCACTAATGTAGGAAAACAATCTTCCTTTTCTCCTTCTCTCTTTTTTTTACTAATTCAGAAAAGTGAACATATAATTTTGTCGTGTACCTCGTATTTTTTATATTATTTGCATAACTCCGATACTATTTCATAGTTTCAGAAGAAATCCTCCCCTTCCCTTTTCACTCAAATTGTCTGAAAAGAGAGAAAAGATAAAAAGGACCCATAGTGATGGATTGAATATAAAAAATTCCTTTAAGAGGGGCGGTGAGAAGGCTTTTTTAAGTTTTTCAAACGACTGTAGAGAAAAAAAAATTCCAGGATCTAGGGAAAGGCAAAAAAATATACCGCTATATACATACTGTTATACTTGGTTGTTCTACATTTGCTTGTTTTTTCATAGGCATGAATTTTGGGGGTGATACCTAACACGGGAATACCATTGGGAATTTATGGTAGGCACGCCACTTGCCTGGGTAGAGAATTTAAAGTGCCGAAACCCTATAGGCAAGTGTGTATTCTCCTGATGAGCCCTTGTGTTGGGTTGTTGCCTCTGAATTATTTGTCTTTTTTTAATGTTTGGTAAATGTCGACTTGTACTTACTGACGACACGACTGCCTGTCCATGGATTTTTTGTTTTTTGTTTTTCCCCAGGGGTCATCGTATCCACCAAGTGGTCCTAGAATGTCGCAAGAGAGCTCATTCTAACGGAAATGAAAAGTTCTAGTGCTCTTTTTAAGTGACCAAAAAATTGGAGGGCACCTAGGCCCCCTCCCACGCTCATTTTTTCTCCAGAGTCAACGGATCAAAATATTGAGATAGCCATTTTGTTCTACATAGTCAAAAACCATAATAACTATGTCTTACTCCCCGCAATCCGCAATCCCTTGCTCTTTACGCTAAAGTTTGATTCTTTGCCACAATTTTGCTTTTTAAAACAATTAAAAACTTTAGCGTAAAGAACCAGGGATTGCGGAGGGGACAACCCATTTCATATACGGAGTAATTTCTGTTCGTTTTAAGTTTTAATGTCGCTCCTTACTTTCAGTTAAAAAAACTAGTTTTTTTTATGTAATTCCCTTAAGAGGGGCGGTGAAAAGGCTTTTTTAAGTTTTTCAAACGACTGTAGAGAAAATTTTTTTTCCAGGATCTAGGGAAAGGCAATTAATTTTATTATTTTTGGTTCCGACTTTTAAGCAAACCATCCAGAATTAAAAACAAAGCAGTTCGTTTCCAAATCGGACAGAGGAAGGTCGTAAGAAAGTATTGAATGGAAACTTGAACATCTCAGGAGGTTGTAAATAGGGAGATTTATTAAGAACTTGAAATGACCGAGAAGCGTGCGTAGACGCACAGGCTTCAGTTGGGTTCATTCTGCAGTGAGTTGTTAATAGTGGAAGTAGCACAAAACACCAAAAGAGCTACTTTTAAATACAGGGAAGAAGGGGAACGAAAAAATCGTATCCAAGTTAATAAAGCCTTAATGTGTCGATAACGCCCCACAGCTAAATAAAATTGGTAACCAGGACATAAAAAAGATAATTATGTGTGGCAAAGTATCTTATCAAGGTATGATCAAGCTGAATAGAAAAAAGTTGTACTAAGGAGTCGCATTAAGCCTATTAACTATGGAATATTAAAAGCCAGTCAATGCAGGTGCTAAAGGAACGTAAAACTTAGGGATTAAATACCAGGTGGTGAAAATCATCAGACTTCTCTGTGAATTTATCCATAAACAGCATGAAGTTGGAATGATGGCACAAAAATTTTAATTAGAAGCTTAGCTACTTCTTATTTTCATGGACGGGCTCCGGAGAGAAACAACTTGACGACCATTATACGATCCTCTAAAACGGCACCGAAAGCAGGCATGAACTTACACTCATCATGACGAGGGAAACCTCAAGATCTCTCTTGAAATGGACTACCGTATCGCCAAGAATTCTCGTAGCACGTTTCACTAGACGACAAGCATGACTTTCTGTAGTTGTCTGAGTTGTCTCAGTAGTTCTGTGACTTACGTCGCAGAAGTCAAGACCAAAGAAGAATTCTACCACACTCTACAGGCGGTGGTCAATAAAATTCTGTAACATGACATCATGCTCGTTCTCAGTGAATTAAATGCCATCGTTGGCAACGATGAGTCCTACTGCCCACAGACACTTGGTAGGCACGGCATGGGCTTGCGTAATGAGAATGGAACGATTCTGATCGAATTTGCTACGGCTAATGATCTGGCGATAGGAGGCAGCCTTTTTCCTCATAGAGATGTCCCCAAGTATTCATGGACGTCCCCTTGTGATACAGTTAGAAATCAGATTGACCACCGTTTAGTCAGCCGGAAGTTCCGCTCCAGTATGCAAGATATGAGAGCATATAGAGGTGCCGATGTTGGATCAGACCAAAACCTGCTAGTAACTAAATTCTCCCTAAAGTTCAAAAGGAATGAGAAAAAGATACCCGATTCAGAACCCCCAATTTGATTCTGAAAAGCACCTAGACCGAACGATCAGGCATGAGTTCGTTACCGAACTTAGAAACAAGTTCGAAGCACTGTACATCAGTGACCAAGATGACCAAGAGATGATATGGGACCAGATAAGGAACCTCTACATTGAGTAAGCAAGCAAGACTCTTGAGAAACGCAAGAAACTGAAGGACCGGTGGCTATCACACCACCCTTGGCAGCTAATAGAGGAGAGAAAAGTCTCAAAACTTCAGATCCTTGCCTGTCATGATGCAAACCAGATCTACAAGACCAATAACTGCAGACGGATTGACAAATATGTCAAAAAGAGCGCGTGCCAAGACAAGTGCCACTTCTATGAAGCAAACACCGCAAAAGCTGAAGAAGCTGCAAAGAATGAAGACAGCAGGTCGTTTCACAAGATAATGAACGACATTATCGCGAAGAAGAGAGTCGGCGATGGTCTGATGAAGGACGAAAATGGCATACTGGTATTGGTTCCAAAGAGAAGAAGGAGGTGTGGGCCAACCACTTCAACAAAATCCTGAGGAGACCATCCTCAGACGATCCAATGTCCAAAGATACTTGGATCTCGCTAGACATCAAAACCAAGCCCCCGACTGAAGACAAAATTCTGAAGGCAGTGAAAAAGCTGAAAAACGGCAGATCACCAGGTGATGGCCTAGCAGAAAAATCACGGCCGAAATGCTGAAATGCTCCATGGACACCTGTGTCACCTATTGGAAAGACTTCTTCGGATTCACCTGGACAACAGCAAAATTACCCTCACAATGGTGCCACAGTACACTCGCTAAGCTCTTCACGAGCGTATTGGGTATTACATTGGTATTACATTTAGTTAAGGGTATTACATTGGAATTTAAGAATAGGTGTCTCCAGATATTAAAATAAGTTAAAAGATGTTCGGTACATTTAATTTTGTCCAAAGGGTGTGTCTGCAATATCTCATGGATGGCTAAGATTGTTAAGTTAATATTTTTGTGGCATATTGAATGGCTGACTCAAATTAAACTATGTGCATTCAATGTTGTCAAAAGAATTTTTCTTCAATATGTCAAAAACTTTCCTTTCCAGTAAAACTCAATGCGTAAAGTATAAGAACATCTATTCAGATCTCCTTCCAGTCTACTACGGTGTGCCCCAAGGTACCCTCCTGGGCCCGCTCCTGTTACCGATTATGATAAATGAACTTGCTACTGAGTGCCCTGAGCACTGGAGATTTATCGACAACATGTCATTACTGGAAAAATGCCGGAAAGAATTTGAAGTGCTTAGCCATGGAAATCATGGAAGATATTTCCAGTGACGCCGAACAGGATGACATGACCGTAAATGCCAAAAAGTCAAATATCATGACTATCAGTTTCTTGAAGAATACACCTTCGTTCAAGCAACCAATTCTTCTGGAGATGTCCGTCAAGCAGTGCAAACTCCATGGTATCAGTATCTTGAGCGATCTGAAGTGGGAGGTCCACGTTACTAACATCACAAAGCAAGCTAATTTGGAACTATCTACGCTTAAATGTTTCTCCCACTGCTCCCACAGCAGTTCAATGTCTGACTTGAGCCAATCAGCCTGAAAGCTTTCATAAAATTTTGAAAGAATCAAGGTGAGTGTAATTGGTCGAACCCTATTGAAAACCTCCTCAGCGTCCTTCTTCTGAATCGGTGTCACGAATCCCTGCTTCCAGGTGTCAGGGTAGCATCCACTTTCAGTGATCTTGCAGAAAATATCTGCCTGTAGTGCGGACAGGTTGTCAGTAAAGGCTTTGACAAGTACGATTGGAATATCTAATTTACTTGTCTTGTCTTTTTTAGGTCATTTATATTGTTCTTGGTATCCTTTGGTGATATATTGGGAAGGTTTTCATCCTGACTCTGGGGAAAAGACTCAAGAGTCTCTGCAGAAAGTAGAGACTCTTGGTCTCCACTTGACGATGCCTGGACAATCTTGGCGAGGTGTTTGTTGAGATTATTAGCAGTTTTGATGACATGTTTCTCTTTGAAAGATTGTCTGTTTGAATGCCCTTGTCTGTGAAACATTGTCTGTTTCAATACAGGAAATATGACCAATTTATTTTAAATCTACCTAAATTTACTGAGGTTACCATCAGGGTTAACACCCAAATAAAAGAGCACTATATTTTAGTGGTTTTTTGGTTGATTTAGTGATTAATTTCAATTGTATAGAGATTTATTTGCTTATTTGGTATTTTTTAGGCAGTAATAATAATAATAAATAATAATTTATTTCTTAACCACTAACAAAAAGGGAAAAAGTGCAGTACAAGGAGAAAAACAAAGAACTACAAATAACACAAAGAACACCAAAAAAACACAAAAACAAATAACGCAAATACAAGAAAAAAAAAAAAAAAAAAAACAAAAAACAATTTAGCAAAAGAGGCGGATAAGATGATTGTTAGAACCAAGACAGATTGGCGCTTCATCGATTAAATTTGAACTTAGTTTTTCCACTGAAAGAACAACCTCCGTTGCCTGATATTTACTAATTAACCTTCGGTTCCGAAATGATCGTGGTAAATAAAGTAGGAACTTTAAATACCGATAGTAATCCGTATTGATCCTCTTTACGTCGCCTTTATTCGAAAGCATAAAAAACAGCAGAAAATAACACAGAATGGTCGCAGAAACTCGAGTATAGCTTTGTAAGTGCTTTTCGCCGGAAATGTCCACGATTTCCAACAATTTTAGAATACCCCGGTTTAAGCTGAAATTGAATATCCCGAATCATCTGAAAACGAAAACAACTTAAAGAATTGCAAACAGAAATCCAAAGCCATCAAAGAAACTTGTGGTACGGAAAAAGAAATGCAATCCAAAGGATGTGACGAACTAACCCCATTAAATATAAGACATTTACATTTATCTACAATAATCCAATTCTTGCAAATGCATCAGCAACGGATCGGACAGAATGCGCTAAACCGGCCTCATTTCGGCTAATAAGAAGAAAGTCGTCAGCTTAAGCTAAGTATGATACGTCTGTGAATCCTGTAAAACAAGAACTACGTATACCAGACAAAACATTTCCAATAGAAGCATTAAAGATATGAGGAGAATGAACTCCTCCCTGTCCCACTCCACACTTGACTGGTATATGTCCGAAAAAATCACCATTTCCTGACTTTAATCTTAAATAAGAATTTGAATACCAAAACTTCAAAACCAGAATCACAGACGCATTCACACCAAGCTGACTAAGAGCATACCAAGCCTGAGCATGGCAAACACTATCGAATGCTCTAGATGTATCATGGGTGCAAAAATAAAGACTAGAACTATTCCGAGTAGCTTCCTTAATAAGCTGCGCTAAAACACGATGAGCATGTTGACAGCTTAGACCTGACCGGAAGCCGAACTGGTTAGCATCATAATTAACAAATTCATCGATATATGGGAGTAGAACATACTCAATTAATTTACTTAGAGTACAGGCAACGGTAATTGGCCAGTACGAATTACACGAATTTAGATCTTTTCCTTTCTTTAATATAGTATTACACATAAAATGAATCAGGAACAATAGACCTTGAAAGGAACATCTGAAATAATAACTGAAGATGCGATAGAAGTTCAGCTGACCTTGGATCAAGATGAGCGGCACAGATACCATCAAGTTCACAAGACTTTGACTTTAACAGTCGAAGAGATTTCACAATATTAGCTTTATCAACAGGCATAACATGTCTTTGGCTCACACTATTAGGAAGAACCTTCGCCACTAAAGCAGTAAAACAGCTATGAACATCATAATTAATAGCGAAAAAGATGCGCGTATAATGTTTAATTCACGACAATCTTGGAATAATATCACTAGAAGAAGATTCTTCGAATTTCGGCACATTCAGAACATTTTGCCACTGTTTACCATTTATCGGAAATTCAGCACCCGAAAACCAAACTGCACGAAGATGACGCTTATAGACTTATTTTGTTCTCTGCTTGATGCTAAAACTTGACCACTTGAAGGTCTAATCCACATTTTCAACCAAAACTTGGCTTGGTTCTTCACTTTCTTAAGTTCCGGATCACACTTCCAAAAGGTCTTACGGGTGTTAAGTCGCACGCGAGTCAACGGAACAGCTATTGCTTTAGCTTGTTTAATTGAACAAACGATATTTCTCTAGTAAGAGTTTAACTTACCACGAGCATCACTGACAAAATAACCAGCGCCAAGAAGATGATAAGGCACCGAAATAGTGGATAGTAGAATAGCGAGAGTCGAAAAATAGAGTGACCAATTTGCATTATCTCAATCACGTTTGCAAATCCATTTTTTAGGCTTAGGAGGAGCACTGAAACTGATTGTAGAGCTAATAGATAGATCTAAATTAAGAGGGAGATGGTCATAGTCTCTTTCCTCATCATCGACATGAACATCAGAGGTATGAAGAAGGGGCAAACACACACAATGGTCCAAATCAATAACTGCTCCACTATTATGGATATACGAGAAGCTGCAATCTTTATTTATAGTCCTATGCGCGGCTGGTAGAGCACTTAGTAGGGTCTCAGATCGACTGGATAATATGTTACCACAAATAATCTTTAATGGGTTTCTCTTTCCCATTGTCCAAAGCCTTAGCACATTATCATATGAGTTATAGGCTCAAAAACTTTTCCTTTTTTGGTAATGAGAGTGGCATTTCACCTCCATTTTTGAAAAAAATAAAGCAATCAAGTGTCTGTCCTTAGGATTTCACATCTCCCCATATCAAGTTTTTATCTGATGTCCTTTTAAAACCACTGCATGCACTTTTCAACAAGACTGTGAAATCCGAGCAGTTTCTTCTAAATAAGAAAAAAAGTTTACTAGCCCTTGTAAAAAAAGTAAATCTTTGCTTTGAAAATGCTCGTCCTATCTGCCTCACTTCTATATTCTCAAAACTATATGAACGATTCTTTGCAGATTAGCTACAGAAATAAAGCTCTGTCTGGCTTTTCAGAGGCAATTTGGAAATCACAAATCCACTTCAGCTTTCCATTAACTTGATTATCTTGTTGACTCCATTGGAGAATTTCTCAAAAAGCCTAATACTCAACAAAATTCAATTTCTAGCACTCTAATAAAACATTAGAATGTGTCAACCATAGTGTTGTAGCTGGTAAAATTGGTAACGGCAATATTGGGTATTTTACCCTAATTATACGGACTCCCGAGCAACTGGTACTTTACTTTTTTTTTACGCAACGTACCTTTTAACGTAATTTACGTATTTTATCGGTATTTTGCATATTTTACTTATATTTTTTACGAAGGCTTGGTATTTTCACAGCACCGTTACCTATGATTTTTCCAAACAACATCTTATCAACATTTTGAGACATCTATTTTCTTCAGCATTGTTGAAAGGTCCATTAATTATGCCTTTTGGGATACCACCCCCACCCCCTACAGCCATTAGGGCAAGGGCAGCAAGTTAAACAATTTTTTCGTTGTTACATATTGATGAGAAAGGTATACATGTTTAACCATTGTTTTCCGGAAAGATAAAAGGTATTCAGGAGAACCATTCGGAGAATTTTAAGGGAAGTTTTGGAATGAAATCACGTTGTGTGTATACGGGTTGTCTAAAGGGTGCAACTCAGGAATTACTGAGTATATTAACTTGGAACTTTCAGGAAATTATGATGGAGAAGATCAATTGACCTAAAAGGCAATATTTCACGTTACTGCTGCTACCACTACTACTGCTACTACTACCACATTGACATTTACGTGCACAATCACAACTGCATTTTCAATATTGAGGAGAAATTTGAACTTAATCATAAGGCAGTATGTGCACGTTACTACTTATATTGCTACCACTGCTAAACTTACTACTAGTGTCACTACTGCTTGAACTACTACTTCTATTGAAGCCACCTGTGAGCTTAAGTGCATTAAAATAAGAATCTCAGAATTGTGTCCTTATACAAAATATCAAAACGATATATCAGCAATGTCATAGCTAACTATAAAAAGTTGAAACTTCCAGGATTCAATGATGCTCAAATAACCAAAAAGCAATACGTTCATACTACTGCTGCTACTAGTACTAGTGCTAGTACTGTTAACAATTATGCTATTAATACTAATACTACTACTGTGGCTATTATTGCAAATATGCCTAAGAGTATGAAAATGAATTTTTCAAGGAATTTTGATGTGGGAAAGTGAGATAAATCACACCGCGCTGTCTGTGTGCAGGTTGTCATAACAGCAATATAATAGGAAAAGTTTAGTGTGTGAAATTAAAACTAACCGGGCTTGCTGTGAGAGATGCTGAACTAACCAAAGACAATATTTGCATCCTATTGCTACTGCTTTTACTCATACTACGGCTACTGATACTATTATTACTACTTCTACTGCTACTACTGCCACTAAAGCTAAGGCACCGGAAATTAATTCTACTGCTTCTACTATTACTGCCACTAAAGCTGAGGGTATTAAGACGAAAATTTTGAAAATATCGGAACTGTATCGAAATAAATTAGAATACACTATGCCTGCACAGGTTGTCAAGAGGACGTATCAAAAATTCTTTAGCAGCGTTTGATGGTATTAAGTTGAAACTTTCAGTGTGTGTTGATGGGGGTGTTGAAGAAATCAAAGGTGATATGTGCATACTGCTACTAATCCTGCTACAACTTTTGCTACTTCGCATGCTAAGGGTGTTAAGGTGAAGTTTTCAAGGAACATTTGAGCGGATGTTGAACCAAGGTAAAACGAACTATGAGCATGTGGATTTTCAAAAGAGTGTTAGAGCAATGTCCCAAGAATGGCCTACATTATTAAGTTAGACCTTTACGGCTAAGTTTTGGCATATTTTAAACTAGTCAGAAGGCAAAATGTGTGTACTATTAATACAACCACTACGGTTGCTTAAAGGACGCTAAGGGCACAAAGGTGAATTTTTTAGGGAATATTTGGGGGAGTCTCGTTTAAAAGAATAGAATCTGTGCATGAAGGTTTTCAATAGGGTATATTAGTAATATAATAGGCGGTGCCTCTCTATTTCTAGTGCCCTCCATTAGAGCCAAAGGTGACTGGAGAGCAAGCAGCCCTCCTCCCAAGACCACTAATTTTTCAAACGCATCCAATCAAAGTTTTGAGATAGCCATTTTGTTCAGCATAGTTGAACGGTCCAATAACCATGTATCAAGGAACATTTGGTATGTTTATCCCCCCAAAACTATGCCATTGTTCCATTATGCTATAAAAGAAACGATGCCTTAAAACTAAAAAAAGAAGTTACTGTGTCTATGGTTGCCAATAGGAAACATCAGCTATATCTCGAGGACGACTTTGGATATTAAGTTGAAACTTTCAGGGCTACTACTATAACTACCTCTGCTCTTATAATTAAAATAAACCAAGGAGTGTAACTGTATCTAGGGTGCAAAAGAGCATAGAATATAGATAGAACTAGATAGAGCTTTATGGGAATAGTATTAAGTATGATTTTTCAGGTCGACTTGTGGAGGTATAAAATGAAATTAAGAAATACTATTTATGTCAGGATTAAAAATTGTTGAAAACTTTTTTCCAACATACAAACAGCAAGCAAAGATACAAATTTTTATTAAAAAATAAAAAGATCCATTAAACCGAAAATGAGCAAAAATAAAGTCAAATAATCTTCCAAGCGTAAAACTACCACAAATCACCATCAATAAATTAATGAAATTCAAAACGAACTGAAATTAGAATAAATAACAGAGTCAAACTCAAAACGAGTGTAAATTAATACGATTTGGGCTGATAATCCCCATGCCTTCTCAAGACCAGATACTTATTTAAACTTTTTTGAAAAAATCAAAACAAATGACAGTTGATTGTCAGTTTAATATAAAAATGCTGATATTTATTCCTTAAGGTCGTGGTAGTATTTTTATTTATTGGAGTCAAAAAACTAGAAACATTTAAATGTTTAGAGAGACTAAAAAACATTTTAATGTAACAGGAGAACTAATGCAGAAGAATATAACTTTTTATTCTTGTTACTTGCTCAAAGTTCCACACTGAATTTTCTTTGCTGCAAAATAGTTTCAGAAGTTCTTCTTTTTTCAAATAAAAATACCAATGGTATTTTTTGAATCTAGGGTGGAACGTGGATTTGTTTTTTTTTCTAAATAAAAAGGCTTTTTAAAAATTTAGCAGGTCAATTACCCCATCCACCCCAAGTGGTGGCCCTGACTGCGTCAACTTTTAACCAACCCTCTACTTTCTGGTTCTTAAATACCATGTAAAAGATTTCAATTTCTTTCAATTGAAACCTTCTATATATTGATAGTTACCGACTACGATTAGGAGCAGTGCTTGTATGTTCTCTTAAACTTCTATGACTAAATGATTGCATGTCAAGATATATATATTAGACTTGGAAGTCTTATTAGAGTTACATAAGAAAGTCGCTTTAGAGGGACTCAAAAATAATTTTTAGGAGTTCGTTTCTGTTGATTTTTATTTTCATAGAGTCTGTTTTTTCGTCCAGCTTCGAAATTCCCCATAAATTTCCTGGCATGTGAATATATTTGGATAATATAAAATTGAAGTAAAAACAATTCCTTATCATAATTTATATAAAAAACCATTATCAGCATTTATGGGTTAAAATCTTTGAAATTAAATAATTGAGTTATATTCATTGCCTAATTAATTTTAGTCTTTTATTTTAGATCGTCTTCGACAGACGGGCCCTTAGAGTTCTCCGATATCCTGCCAGAAAATCCCAAAGACTATGACAAAATGCAGCCACCAAAAGAGAACGGTGAGTGTTAAACTTTTTTAAAACTATTATTATTTTATACTCTTTATGGTGAGGGGATTCCCTAAAATACTATTTCTTTGAAGAAAAATCATTTTAAAAAATATTCAGATTACTGTTACGTCTAAAAAAAGTGATTTTGCCCGTTTTTCATGATGTAAGGAGGAGCTGAAAATTCTATTTTAGGTTTTTTCACCGCGGTGACTTCAATGATGCCAATAGTGCACTTTTGATTTTGATCCAGCTTTATTTTTGTGAAATTCCCAGCTGATGTTTAAAATTCTCGAAAATTTGTTTTGCAATAATTTTTCACTACTAAGATAGACCCACATAATAGGCACTAAATTTGAATATCTTTTATAAAATATGTTTTCACTAGACATTTTTCCACTAGGTTGCACCTGCTACGCCCACCTTGATATCCTAATTAAAGTAGGAATAATACTTCGTAGAGTTTATCAAACTAGGAAAAATGGCTATTTATCAGCGAATAAAACTGAGATATAGCTTGAATTTTATTTTTGAGGGGTTCAGAGGTGCAGATTTCTTTCGTATGGCTGTTAAATACACTTTAAAAATCTTTTAGGGAGCCCTCTCGAATAGGGTCTAACCTGTTTATTAATAGTTTTTTATATTCATAGAAAGTTGGCGCGCAAAAATATGCCATCAAAATTTTAGCGCGATTCATTCTTACACGACCAGAATTCTTGCACGAATTTTGTTTTTAGGCATGTAAAAACAGTCTGAGTAGACACAAAGCTTATGTGATTTTTACATTGCTCCTCATTTTGGAAAATAGTAATGGGACTACTTGAAGCGAAAATCCTTCAAGAGCAACAGCTACCTCAACGCCACAAATAAAGATTTAACCATCGCCAGTGTTAAAAATAAAAATTGACCAGTAAAAAAAAGTAAAAAAAAATTAAAAAAATTGACCAGTTTGGCTCCTGGAAGATTCATATTCTATAACAACAAAGTCCAACGGTGTTTTAGCGGATGAAAAAGTCCGACGGTGTTTTAACGTACAATGTTTTAACGGTTTACGAAAATTATATTCGGTAAAATGATTTTAGTTGTATTTTTCTTCACTTGTATATTAGGACTTCAGAACAAACCACTTACCAGCAGTACCAATTCATACTTGTTTTTTTGTTGGAATAATACAAAATTTTTTCTCCCCTTTCAATTTTGAAAACGTTCTTTTATTCTTCAATTAGAAAAAAACTATAAATTTTCTTTTTCTTTCCTAATTGAAGAATAAAACAGATAGTTTTCAAAGTTGAAAGGGGAGAATAATTTTTGTTTTATTCCAATGAAAAAATAAATTATTTTTTGAATCTGAGGGAAAATCTTGCCCCCAGCTACACCCTCCTTTCAAGGACACCTCTGCTATGTGCATACTGCAATTTAACCCGCAGTTTGTGTGGCTTGCACTATGCAGTTTGACTCTTTAATAGTGTAAAAAAAAGTTTTAAAAGGGACAAAACACCGAGGGATGAAAAGACGGTAATGTTAATTCAATTTTCCAAATTTACAAAAAAGTAACACGAGAAACAATCATCGGACAGTTATTTATACAGTTAGTATAGTTTTTAAGGTTAGTTAAGACTTATCAAGCATTTTCCTCTGTATCTACTTATTTGGTGTTGCATACGTCATAATTGTATATTGGAAACTATTTCTGGCTCAGCTAATGTTGCATTTTTTACCTTAAAAACATAGAAATGAAATGAAATTAACATCCACTCTCTTCCCCCATGGCTGTTTTTTGAGACAATACGATCATTGCTCCAATTAGTATTAATTACTCATTTATGAGTATTTTTGAAAAATAGTTGATTGAGCAAGAAACAAAGATAGAGAAAGATAACTATCTTATTTAGCCATCTTATTTAATCATTTTAACTTTTAAATCAATTTTTGTTTTCACGTTAATAATTTTCAACTTTTCAAATAGTTTGAGACTTTCTATCGCTATATTTTAATGCTTTTAATTTCTTTAATTGCTTTTGTCTCTGTATCTATAATTTTCTTATTAAGTTCCCAGATGAAAGGCTAAGAAGAATTAATTATTGTGTCCAGATTAGGTGGATTACTTGATGATCTTATTCTCTTTATTATGAATTAGTCATCTTTTTCACGCCTGTATTGTTCATGATGTGCCGTGTTTTCTTCATGCTAGATTACCTTATTAATTGGGAAATAAATTAGATTACTACTTTATTTTCTTAGATTTTTTTTTCTGTTTCGTAAATTTTTATATGAACAATCTTTTGCAAATTCAATTTTTTCAAATATTCTTTTCAAAATTACAAAAATTCGCCATTCCTTAGGGTTTTCATTAAAGGTTTTAATTTGTCCTTGATGGTTACTCTCAAGTCAATATTTACTTTGTTGAACAATTATGAGGAAGAAGAGGAAAATAAATAATATCAAATTCCAAGAAACTATCTATTGCAATGACATTTATATCGTTGGAAGTGTCATATATTGAATAAAAGAAAAAAATTATTTATGCATATCACAAAAAAGCTAGCTTTGAAGATTTCTTGTATAAATTATATAACCCATCTTTGTCCCATGAAACGTGGCGTTGTACTAGGTTTGTTTTTCGGCTTCATTTGCTTGCTGTACACTAAAACGGAAAGATTTAATCTCATTTTCTATGCAATTTTTGATGCTTTTATTGATAGGCAAAAATTTAGCAAGCTACACCTATCGCAGGGATATCACAAGGAGCTTGTGGTAAGCACGCCACTTTGCCCGGGTTAGGAACTTATTGTGCCGAACCCCATATAGAAAAGTTTGAATTTCCCTGGGGAGCTCTGATGTAAGTTAATCATTTGGAATTATTTCATTAGATTTGAGGTGCTTTTGATTGTAATTTTACGACAGTTTACATTTATTAATGACAATTTTACGCGAATTTGGGTATTTTGGTTGATTTTTGTGTAATACTGCTTTGTCCTAGATGATTTGATAGGTAAGTAAGGTAAGACCTTGTTTCAGTGATTATTTATCTCAATTGCTAAAGCAGAGAAAGAGTTCTTTTTTTCCTCTTTTTTGTTTTGTTTTTCTTTCATGTTTTTTTAAACAAATAATTACCTTTAATATATTATATAAATCCAGGTTGGGTGTAGTTCTAATAAAGGAATATTTAAAAAAATTACCTCTGACACACCTTAAGGCTTGTAATAATTATTCGGTGAATTTATTTTTTAGTATGGTCATCATATAGTCTGTAGCTAAGGCTCCGTATTAGGGTTTGGGGTTTTGTTTTCGTTAGCTAGCGTGGTCTTATTATTATTAAAAGCACTTTATATAATAAAAACTTTTAATTTTTGTTACTTGGTAATGTAAATTGTAATAAAAATTAATTAGCCTGTAAAAATTGTTGTCTACAGGATTTGGGGAAAACTTTTAACAACATTTATGAGAGATTTCCTGGACGCAAAAGTATAATTAACAAAAAAAACTATAAATTATCTAGTTCAACATTGTACTAATTGTACTTACTTTTTATCTAATTAAATAAAAAAACATTATTTTTTAAATGAAAGTAAGGAGCAACATTAAAACTTAAAACGAACAGAAATTACTCCGTATATGAAAGGGGCTTTTCCTCCTCAACACCTCGCTCTTTACGCTAAAATTTGACTCTTTCACTTAACTCTACTTTTTAAGACAGTAAAAAAAAATTAGCGTAAAAACCGGGGCATTGAGGAGGACTACTGAGTCGATACCATCAACTCTGGGAGAAAAACAAACAAAAAACAAATAAACGTCTTCTGGCAAAAAATGCAAAATTCCACATTTTTGTAGATAGTAGCTTGAAACCTCTACAACAAGGTTCTCTGATACGCTAAATCGGATGGTGTGATTTTCGCTAAGATTGTATGACCTTTAAGGGGTGTTTCCCCCTGTTTTCTAAAATGAGGCAAATTTTCTCAGGCTCGTAACCTTTGATGGGTAGGACTAATCTTGATGAAACTTATATATTTAAAATCAGCATTCAAATGCAATTCTTTTGATGTAATTATCGGTATCAAAATCCCATTTTTGGAGTTTTGGCTACTATTGAGCCGGGCCGCTCCTTACTATAGTTCGTTACCACGAACTGTTTGATATAACTGTTACAATTTTAGAAAATCTGGACCTAAACACCTTAACTAAAGAAGTGAAAAATAGTATATTACGTATACGAGAGACTATTAGATCCCTGCTCTCGGTACAACTTATCCTTTTTGGCTATAAAAACAAATATGGCTATAATACAGCGGATTATATGGACATGGCTATAAATACGGATATTTGGCTATAAATGCTTTTGGCTATAAATACGATATTGCTCAAAAATACGGAAACATATTTAATGTTGTTGTTAAATGTATTAATGGCTCAACTGACCATCCTCCTTTTACTTGTCCCATTAAACATAAAGAATCTATCAAGAATACAAAGAAAAAATAATAGAAAAAATTGTTTGGATTTTTATGAAATTTGATTGATTTTTGACAGCTATTAAGGTATGCCTAGTATGATAAAATTTTTAAATACATTATCAGTGAATAGCTTAATAAAATTATTCTGGATCTTTAAACATAACACAACTTTTAGTTCTGAAATCAAATTGATTTACATTACATATTTTGTTTTAGCTACAAAAAAAAAAAATTATTTCAAATTACAATAAGTCTGATACGAATGTTAATAAGGATAAGCGGTTATATTTATCTATAAATTTCACTGGTAATCAAATAGAAGACATTAATTTTCCCGGAATCTTAAGCCAGCGGGGAGCGAAGCTTGTCCTTCCTAGTAATGTGGATTTTTGTAATAGTCCGAGTTTAACGTATTAATTCTCAAAAATAGTAATGCATATGATTTTTAACCATAATTTAACACTTGTCAAATTATGTTAAATAATTTAACAGGTTCGCTTAGAGGATAATAGTTTAATTGAAAACATACATTAAACACTTTTACACAAAAAAATTATTATTTAAGTTTACGATAATGATAAAAAGCTCCCTTTTTTACAAATTTTCCATGGGCTGGAAACTTCATTCCTCATATAAAATTTTCCATGTGGTACCCTCTCCTCTCCCTCCGAGAAAACTATGGTACCATAGTCAAATTTAATATGATATTCAAGAAATTTCGATTTACTCTTGAAGTCCAAATTATTTTGATGAGTAAAACCAATTTGCGTCGAAAATTAGATTTAACAGGTTAAATCTATAATTTAACAGGTTCGCTTAGAGGATAATAGTTTAATTAAAAACATACATTAAACACTTTTACACAAAAAATTATTATTACAATTTACGATAATGATAAAAAGCTCCCTTTTTTACTAATTTTCCATGGGCTGGAAACTTCATTCCTCATATAAAATTTTCCATGTGGTACCCTCTCCTCTCCCTCCGAGAAAATTATGGTACCATAGTCAAATTTAATATGATATTCAAGGAATTTCGATTTACTCTTGAAGTCCAAATTATTTTGATCAGTAAAACCAATTTGCGTCGAAAATTAGATTTTTCTACTAAAAAATGCATAAGTTTTAATAGTTTCAGTAATTTGATGGAATTCAAAATGCAAGTCACAATTCCAACAGAAAAAATTGTTTTTTTTTTTTTTTTTAATTCAATAAGCAAGCCACCATTCCAATATAAGAATTGGATTTTTTTTAATATGACGTGTTTGACTTTGAGACAAACATTTTGTTGGGAAAAAATTTTCTTTTTCAGTGAAGAAAAATTTCTTTTATACGATAATAGTTTAATTTAAAATATAGATGACACACTTTAAAAAAAACTAATATTAAATTTAGAATACTGATAAAAAGCTCCCTTTCTTATATTGGATGGCAAAATTTATTTGACAGAAGTTCGCTTATTTCATGCATAGCGTCAGGCAAACCTGCGAAAAAGTGCCACCTATAGCAACGGCAAATTATGCAAAATGAATAAAAACAAAAGGTCTTGTGGTCCCTTTAAGCAAAACCCCTATAGAAAGTTCTCCAAACTAGAAGATTTTAAAGAAAAGTAAACAGCATTAACTAAAGCCTTTTGAACTATTAAATATTGTTCGATATGAAGAATCCCATCTAACACAAAAGTTAATATAAATACCACATTAAAGAGTTGGACTAATGAATCCGATCCCGACCCCTACCACAGGCACTATCCTGAAATCAAAATGTTGACATTGTCTAAATTGTGACTGAATTACGCCTTTACAACTATTCACGTACTTTTTTCTAGAAGAAATTGATGATACAGACCATATTACATCTAAGTAATAAATCATAAAGATGATACAATAAAAAAAACTGAACCTAAAAAAAATAAACTGAATTCACAAGTGAAAGTTAAAACCATTAGAAGTTACTACAAGCAGGAATTTGACATCTGCCACCCTCACAAGTGTATATAACTATATACCTCGCAAGTGTATATAACTTGCGAATATACAACATTATTCGCTGTCCCATTGTCTGTGCATATAAATAGATTGTCAGGTTTACCGACTCTTGAATGTGCAACATATAATTGTCTATAGGAAAACAATCTATACCGCAGATCTATTCAGATCTATACCGCATTTTTCTAATGATTGCCCTTGAGCTTTGTTGAGGGTAATTGCTAATCCAATAGTCCCTGTGTACCCATCGTCATTTATATATCGCCCTTGTGCCCTTCCGAAGTCCCAGTTGTAGTTGTATTTATATTCCCCGTGTCCCAGTCGTCATTTGTGTCCCGGTGTCTAGGTCTGTAATTTCTCTTTGAGTGTCCCGGTCGTCACTTATATTCCCTGTGTCCCGGTAGTCATTTGTGTCCCGGTCTGTAATTTCTCTATGAGTGTCCCGGTCGTCATTTATATTCCTTTTGTCCCGGTGCCCCTGTCTGTACCGTTATAAAGTCGTCAACGGCTCTGGTGGTGCAACCAGTTGAGGAAGTTTAGTTTTTCCTGAGGCGCTATACATTCCCATTGTTTCACCATTAAATTTCAAGGCCTTACAATAGGGACAAATTTTAGACATATTCCCAATTTGAACACATCTACTCAAGCTATAATCATCGACTGGGCTGTACCTGAATGCCAGGCGATAATTTTGACGTTGCTCTTGTGATTCCTCGGCACGATTTCTTTTTGCATTATGTCTTTGAGCCGCAAGCCTGTTTTCACGTTGTTCTTGTGGATTCCTCGGGACGCTTTCTTTTGGTATTATCTCTTTAAGCCACGAGCCTGTTTTCACGTCGTTCTTTTGATTCCTCGGCACGATTTTTTTCGTGCCGAACCTTTTGATAGATATCTATCTATCTATATATATATCAAAAACTAGCTGTTGGGGTGGCGCTTCGCCCCCCCCAGAGCCCCCCGCGCGTGTAAGTCGTTACGCGCCATTGTAGTTGTGTCCCTGTGTACCACCTGTGAATATATATATATATATATATATATATATATATATATATATATATATATATATATATATATATATATATATATATGCTTTTAATTACGTAAAACTTGTGAATATACAACATTCTTCGCTGTCCCATTGTCTGTACATATAAATAGATTGTCAGGTTTACCTACTCTTGAACAGGCAACATATAACTGTCCATGGGAAAACAATCCGTATTCAGACCTATACCTCATTATTCTAATGATTGCCCTTGAGCTTTGTTATCATTTATAGTCGAAAAACATGACGTCAGTTGACACACAAACATGACGTCAGTCGACACACAAAAATGACGTCAGTCGAAACACACGTCCCAGTCGTCATTTGTGTCCCGGTGTCCCAGTCTGTAATTTCTCTTTGAGTGTTCCGGTCGTCATTTATATTCCCTGTGTCCTGGTCTGTATATACATTCGTTTTTGAATTGATATATGATGAAATAAATTTTTTGTTTTTTTCCTTTTTTCTTTTTAGTTTTTTTTTTGGCTTTTAACTTTTTTAGCTTTTTAATTTTTTTTCTTTTTTCTTTTTAGTTTTTTTGTAGTTTTTACCTTTTTTAGTTTTTTTATTTTTATTTTTTTTTAGTTTTCTTTTTCTCCTTTATTTTTCTGTTTTTTTCCTATTTTTAGTTTTTTTTTTCTTTTCAGTTTTTAGTTTTTTAAGTTTTTTAGTTTTTTTATTAGTTTTTGGGTTTTTTTTAGTTTTTTGTAGTTTTACCTTTTTTTAGTTTTTTTCTTTTTTAGTTTTAATTTTTTTACCTTTTTTAGTTTTTTTTTAGTTTTTTAGCTTTTTCAGTTTTTTTAGTATTCTCTTTTTAGTTTTTTTTGTAGTTTTTACCTTTTTTAGTTTTTTCTTCTTTTGTATCGATAGTTGGAGCATTGTATAGTCTTCTTTCGATAGTTGGAGCATTGTATCTACGCACATGTTGGCCAGTAGGCGTTTTGTCAGCGGAAATAACAATTTTATGCGTATCAGTAGGCATCAAATCGATTGCTGTTTTGAACAGACGCACTAAATTATTATTTTCGTTGAAAAGATTTTGCAATTGGGAAACAATAGTCCTTTCAACGTCGATAGAAATTTCGCAACGTGCATTCAATTAAGAATTTCTATCACTGATGAAGTACAGTTGTAAATTTATGATTCTTGTCTGATAATGGTAGAAGGGACCTAGCTCTATGATAAATTTGCCCTTTTACATTGAAAGTAGGCATAAATTAATCTTGATTTTCGATTTGGGCACCAAACGACGTCATTTAGAAACATGAGTTATATTTTCTGATGTTTAACAAAAAACCCTTAGATTCTGACGTAGTTCCAGTAAGCAAAGTCTTAAATGGCTTTGGTGGCCGGCAAGCTTTCTTTTCTTACTTTCTCTATTAGCCGCAAGCCTTTTGGCATACTCTTTGAGCAGCTTCCTCGGCTGTTTCTTCTGCCATTGTAGGTTCTTCTGTCATTTTAAGATCTATATTAAAAATATCTCTTTGAAAGGCCTTCTTATATATTTTTAATGACGACATATACAAAGCCTGTGACGTCATAGCAAACATGAAGTCAGTCGACACACAAACAATTTATTTATATATATATATATATATATATATATATATATATATATATATATATATATATATACTAGCTGTTGGTGTGGCGCTTCGCGTCACCCCAAAACCTAGTTGGTGGGGACGCTTCGCGGCCCCCCAAGCCCCCCGCGCGCGTAAGTCGTTACGCGCCATATTAGTTACGCGCCATTGTAGTTGTGTCCCTATGTCCCACTTGTGAATATAGAAAAACAAACCGTATTCAGATCTATACCTCATGATTCTAATGATTGCTCTTGAGCTTTGTTGATGGTGATTGCTAATCGACCATTCCCTGTGTCGCCGTCGTCATTTATATATCCCCCTGTGGCCCCCGGCGTCCCCTTTGTAGTTGTGTCCCTGTGTCCCGGTCGTCATTTATATTCCCTGTGTCCCGGTCGTCATTTGTGTCCCGGTCTGTATATACATTCGTTTTTGAATTGGTCTTTTTTTTAGTTTTTAGTTTTTTACCTTTTTTTAGTTTTTTTAGTTATACCTCATGATTCTAATGATTGCCCTTGAGCTTTGTTGATGGTGATTGCTAATCGAACATTCCCTGTGTCCCCGTCGTCATTTATATATCCCCCTTTGTCCCCCGGCGTCCCCGTTGTAGTTGTGTCCCTGTGTCCCGGTCGCCATTTATATTCCCTGTGTCCCGGTCGTCATTTGTATCCCGGTGTCCCGGTCTGTATATACATTCGTTTTTTTAGTTTTGTTTTTCTCCCTTATTTTTTATTTTTTTCCTTTTGTTTTTCTTTTTTAGTTTTTTTAGTTTTTTAGCTTTTTTAGTTTTTTATTAGTTTTTAGTGTTTTTTCTATTTAGTTTTATTGTAGTTTTTTACCTTTTTTTAGTTTTTTTTTAGTTTTTTTTACTTATGTCCTGGTCGTCATTTATACAACCTGTGTCCCGGTCGTCATTTGTGTCCCGGTGCTTTGTTGATGGTGATTGCTAATCGAACATTCCTTGTGTCCCGGTCGCTTTCTCTTTGAGTGTCGTCATTTATATTCCCTATGTGCCGGTGTCCCGGTCGTCATTTGTGTCCCGATGTCCCGGTCTGTAATTTCGTCAGTCGAAAAGATGACGTCAGTCAACACACAAACATGACGTCACCCGACAGACCCACACACACACAGGCAACTTATCTATCTATCTATAACTAGCTGTTGGGGTGGCGCTTCGTACCACCCCAACACCTAGTTGGTGGGGGCGCTTCGCGCCCCCCCCCCAAGCCCCCTGTGTGCGTAAGTCGTTACGTGCCATATTAGTTACGCGCCATTGTAGTTGTGTCCCTATGTCCCACCTGTGAATATATATATATATATATATATATATATATATATATATATATATATATATATATATATATATATATATATATATATATATATATATATATATGTTTTTAACTACGTAAAACTTGCGAATATACAACATTCTTTGCTGTCCCATTGTCTGTGCATATAAATAGAATGTCAGGTTTAACGACTCTTGAACATGCAACATATAATGGTCCATGGGAAAACAATCTGTATTCAGATCTATACCTCATGATTCTAATGATTGCCCTTGAGCTTTGTTGATGGTGATTGCTAATCGACGATTCCCTGTGTCGCCATCGTCATTTATATATCCCCCTGAGCCCCCCGGCGTCCCTGTTGTCGTTGTGTCCCTGTGTCCCGGTCGTCATGTCCCGGTGTCCCGGTCGTCATTTGTGTCCCGGTCTGTATATACATTCGTTTTTGAATTGGTCTTTTTTTAGCTGTTATATACTTTTGTGTTATATGCTTTTTTTAGCTGTTATATACTAGCTGTTAGGGTGGCGCTTCGCGCCACCCCAACACCTAGTTGGTTGGGCGCTTCGCGCCCCCCAAGGCCCCCCCGCG
This sequence comes from Artemia franciscana, assembly GCF_032884065.1. Lineage (NCBI taxonomy): Eukaryota > Metazoa > Arthropoda > Branchiopoda > Anostraca > Artemiidae > Artemia > Artemia franciscana. The sequence goes on from NW_027062705.1 coordinate 573,100, forward strand.
CGCGCAAGTCGTTACGCGCCATATTAGTTACGCGCCATTGTAGTTGTGTCCCTGTTTCCCACCTGTGAATATAGATAGATTTATATATGTGTTTCAAACTACGTAAAAATTGCGAATATACAACATTTTTGGCTTTCCCACTACTGGGAGCTTTCCGTTTCCAATTGCCAGCAATTGATCTGAAAATGTTTGACCAGAGTCATCGTTTTGCAATCGGACACGCATATTTGTAGTTAATTTTAATATTTTTACGTGTGCCCATAAATTAGAATTTTTCAGGCAAGCATTCATTTCGTCTGCAGGAGTTAAACTACGTAAAAATTGCGAATATACAACATTCTTGGCTTTCCCATTGTCTGTGCATATACAAAGCTGTATGCACTAATAATGACGTCATATGCAAACGCTCTTTTTACAAACAAACAAACATGCATACACACAGCTCGTTTTTATATAGATAGATAGATAGGTAGATACAATACAAATTAACTGCGTAAGACGTGCGAATATACAACAGTTTTCGCTGTCCAATTGTCGCTGCATATAAATAGATTGTCAGGTTTACCGACCCTCGAGAATGCAACGCACAATTATCCATGGGAAAAACAATCAGTATTAAGATCTATACCACATTTTTCTAATGATTGACCTTGAGCTTTGTTAATGGTGATTGCAAATGCTAATCGAATTGGGAATTGCAATCTTTTAAATTGAAAAGGCAGATCCGTTGGAATCATGGGAATGCGAGGAATAAGAACAGCCTCACCCTCAAAAGGCCCTGTCAAGATTGTGGCCTCTATTAGGTTTTCCATTGTTTTTTTTACGGCAAGTCGCGTGCCATTGCAAAGTTTTGGTGGGTTGATATTTCTTAAAAGTATTATTGGTACGCCTATTTTTAGTTGTAGCACGTGTGGTGGAAACCCTGAAAGATCTATGGAATTTAAAAATTCAGATGGATAATTAACCGCTTCATTTGGTTCCAAAACTGTGTCGACTGACTTGTAAAGGACTGCCTGGTCTCGAATCTTGGTCAAAACAATATTGTTGATTTCGTGGACGTCTATATTTTTGGGTGCGAGAATCGCTCTTTCACTTAGCCATTTATTATTTTTATAATTTTTTAGAATATTCGGAAATACTTTTTCAATCAATTAATTTTTGGACGTCACTAAATTACAGAAATCAGGAGGTAGTTGTATACGTCCTGAAATTGAGTCTATCGTATCATAAATGTCTTTTTGTTCCGACGTTAACTTGGAAATGTTATTTTGTACATACGACAATAGATCATTCGTACTGAAACTTTTTTCACGATCCAATTCTACACATGTCGAAACAGCAGCGATACGGTTAGGTGAAGGCATTCCCAAATCCTGAAGAGGTTTGTTTGCCATACGTACGCACAAATCTTCTATAATAACTAAAGTGTAGTTATAAATTTCTGATGTAAAATCAAAAGTCATATCTGACGTCTCTAACTGTTTTCGATGGAGTATATCTTCGGACATTTTTGACTTATATTTTTCCCATAACTCTGTAGGAGCTGATGGAGAGCAAGTTGTTAAAATGATGCCAAACAATGCACGAATTTGACTTGGGGTTGACGTTTCGCACTAATATTCCGGTAGGCATTGATGACCTTATCCGAGTCAAAATCCCAAACCCAATCATCATCGCTATCATTTTCAGTTTTGATATGTTTTGACTCTCGCTGTCCAGGTGGATCTTCATCTAACTGCGCGGTTTTGCGTTCTTTAGCCTCAAGCCTGTTTCCTTGCTGTTCTTTTGATTCCTCGGCACGCTTTCTTTTCTGACTTTCTCTATCAGCAGCAAGTTTTTTGGCATAGACTCTTTGAGCATCTTCATCGGCTTTTGCCATTGTAAGTTCATCAGTCATTTTAAACTTAAACATTAATAGATTTCTACGTGAACATATATGTCTTAAATACCATTAATGACGTCACCGTCACAGCAAAAATGACGACAACTAACTTCATGACGTCAGTCGACACAGAAACATGACGTCACCTGACACACAGACAGACAGACAACTTATTTATATATATATATATATATATATATATATATATATATATATATATATATATATATATATGTTTTTAACTACGTAAAACTTGCGAATATACAACATTCTTTGCTGTCCCATTGTCTGTGCATATAAATAGAATGTCAGGTTTAACGATTCTTGAACATGCAACATATAATGGTCCATGGGAAAACAATCCGTATTCAGATCTATACCTCATGATTCTAATGATTGCCCTTGAGCTTTGTTGATGGTGATTGCTAATCGACGATTCCCTGTGTCGCCATCGTCATTTATATATCCCCCTGAGCCCCCAGCGTCCCTGTTTTAGTTGTGTCCCTGTGTCCCGGTCGTCATTTGTGTCCCGGTCTGTATATACATTCGTTTTTGAATTGATCTTTTTTTAGGTTTTAGTTTTTTACCTTTTTTTAGTTTTTTTTTCTTTTTTTTAGTTTCGTTTTTCTCCTTTATTTTTCATTTTTTTTTTCCTTTTTCATTTATTTTCTTTTTTAGTTTTTTAGTTTTTTTAGTTTTTTATTAGTTTTTAGTTTTTTTTTCTTTTTAGTTTTTTGTAGTTTTTACCTTTTTTTTAGTTTTAAATTTTTTTTACTTATGTCCTGGTCGTCATCTATACTCCCTGTGTCCCGGTCGTCATTTGTGTCCCGGTGCTTTGTTGATGGTGATTGCTAATCGAACATTCCTTGTGTCCCGGTCGTCATTTATATTCCCTATGTGCCGGTGTCCCGGTCATCATTTGTGTCCCGATGTCCTGGTCTGTAATTTCGTCAGTCGAAAACATGACGTCAGTCGACACGGAAACATGACGTCACCTGACAGAACCACAGACAGATAACTTATCTATATATATAAAAATAATTTGTCTGTCTGTGTGTCTGTCTATCAGGCGACGTCATGTTTCTGTGTCGACTGACGTCATGAAGTTAGTTGTCGTCATTTTTGCTATGACGGTGACGTCATTAAAGATATTTAAGACATGCGTTCACGTAGAAAACTATTAATGTTTAACTTAAAAATGACTGATGAACTTACAATGGCAACAGCCGAGGAAGATGCTCAAAGACTCTATGCCAAAAAACTTGCTGCTGATAGAGAAAGCCAGAAAAGAAAGCGTGCAGAGGAATCAAAAGAACAGCAAGAAAACAGGCCTGAGGCTGATAGAGAAAGAAAGAACAGAAAGCGTGCCGAGGAACTACCATAGCAACACGAAAGCAGACTTGCTGCTAAAAGAGAAAGTGAAAAAAGAAGGCGTGCCGAGGAACTACCAGAGCACCATGAAACCAGACTTGCTGCTAAAAGAGAAAGTGAAAAAAGAAGGCGTGCCGAGGAATCACAAGAACAGCAAGAAATCAGGCTTGCTGCTGATAGAGAAAGTAAGAAAAGAAAGCGTGCTGAGAAATCAGAGGAACCTGAAAGTTATCGCCTGGCATTCAGGTACAGCCCAGTCGATGATTATAGCTTGAGTAGATGTGTTCAAATCGGCACAATGTCTAAAATTTGTCCCTATTGCAAGGCCTTGAAATTCAATGGTGAAACAATGGGAATGTGTTGCGCCTCAGGAAAAGTTAAACTTCCTCTATTGGCTGCACCACCAGAGCCATTGAAGACTTTCCTTACTGGAACTACGTCAGAAACTAAGCGTTTTTTGTCACAAATCAGAAAATACAACTCATGTTTCCAAATAACGTCGTTTGGAGCCCAAATCGAAAATCCGGATCAATTTATGTCTACTTTCAAAGTAAAAGGGCAAATTTATCATAGAGCAGGGTCCCTTTTACCATTCTCAGGCGAGAATCATAAATTTTTACAATTGTACTTCATCAGTGATAGAAATTCTGAATTGAATGCACGTTGCGAAATTTCTCCCAACGTTGAAAGGAAAATCGTTTCCCAATTGCAACATCTTTTCCACGAAAATAATAATTTAGTGCGCCTGTTCAAAACAGTCATCGATTTGAAGCCTACTGATACGCATAAAATTGTTTTTTCCGCTGACAAAACGCCTCCTGGCCAACATGTGCGTAGATACAATGCTCCAACTATCGACGAAGTGGCAATCGTTATGGTCGGTGATCAGTTTTTACCTCGAGATATTATTCTTCATAAGCGAAACACTCAGTTGTTAAGAATTGCTGAAACTCGTCGATGCTACGATGCCCTACAATATCCTATCATTTTTTGGGATGGAGCCGACGGCTATCACTTTAATATTAAATTGATGAATCCAGCCACTAACAAAGAAATGAACAAGAAATGCAGTGCAATGCATTATTATTCCTATAGACTAATGATTCGGCAGGATGAAGAAAATTATATTTTAAAATGCCGTGAATTGTTTCACCATTTCGTCGTTTATATGTATGATAAAATTGAATCAGAACGTTTGCTGTATATCCGCCTGAATCAGACCAAGCTCCGCTCTGAACAATACATTCATTTGCAAGATGCAGTTATAAATGACGGTAATACCACAAACGTTGGAAGATTAACAATTTTACCTTCGTCATATGCTGGCAGTCCCCGTCATATGCATGAATATGCTCAAGATACTATTGCGTATGTTCGTCTCTATGGTCGTCCAGATTTATTTATTACATTTACATGTAATCAATCTTGGGACGAGATACTGCAGCTTTTACTTCAAGGACAATCGGCTGTTCATAGACATGACATTACGGCCCGTGTCTTACGGCAAAAGTTGAAATCACTGATAAACTACATAGTAAAACTTGAAGTGTTTGGGTCAGTGCGATGCTGGATGTACTCAGTGGAATGGCAAAAACGAGGTTTGCCACACGCACATATACTAATCTGGCTACATAAAAAAATTACTTCGAACGAAATTGATGATGTGATTTCCGCTGAAATACCTGATGAAAATGTCGATAAGGGGTTACATGATATTATTGTAAAAAAGTCCTTTACAAGTCAGTCGACACAGTTTTGGAACCAAATGAAGCGGTTAATCATCCATCTGAATTTTTAAATTCCGTGGATCTTTCAGGGTTTCCACCACACGTGCTACAACTAAAAATAGTGCTACACACGTGCTACAACCCACCAAAGCTTTGCAATGGCACGCGACTTGCTGTAAAAAAAAACAATGGAAAACCTAATAGAGGCCACAATCTTGACAGGGCCTTTTGAGGGTGAGGCTGTTCTTATTCCTCGCATTCCCATGATTCCAACGGATCTGCCTTTTCAATTTAAAAGATTGCAATTCCCAATTCGATTAGCATTTGCAATCACCATTAACAAAGCTCAAGGTCAATCATTAGAAAAATGTGGTATAGATCTTAATACTGATTGTTTTTCCCATGGACAATTGTACGTTGCATGTTCGAGGGTCGGTAAACCTGGCAATCTATTTATATGCAGCGACAATTGGACAGCGAAGAATATTGTATATTCGCAAGTTTTACGCAGTTAATTTGTATTGTATCTATCTATCTATCTATCTATATAAAAACGAGTTGTGTATATGCATGTTTGTTTGTTTGTAAAAAGAGCGTTTGCATATGAGGTCATTATTAGTACATACGGCTTTGTATATGCACAGACAATGGGATGGCCAAGAATGTTGTACATTCGCAATTTTTACGTAGTTTGAAACACATATATAAATCTATCTATATTCACAGGTGGGACACAGGGACACAACTACAATGGCGCGTAACTAATATGGCGCGTAACGACTTACGCGCACGGGGGGACTAGGGTGGGGGCGAAGCGCCCCACCAACTAGGAGCTGGGGTGGCGCGAAGAATAAGAGAGAAACTATATATACATATAAAAGAACTTACATCAAATTGTGAGGATTAAAACTGGATAATTAAAAACACTTTTTAAAACTTGAGTCCTGGTTGAACTTCGTTGAAGTAAGGATGCTAGGGCTATTTTTTTTTTAAAAGTTTTAAAAAGTGTTTTTAATTATTCAGTTTTAATCCTCACAATTTGATGTAAGTTCTTTTATATGTATATATAGTTTCTCTCTTATTCTTGTATTGTGCTGAAGACGGCCCTTGGACAGAGGGCCGAAATATCTACAGAAATAATTTCCACTGTCTTGAAATTTTCCCTATTGTCTCTACATTGTATTTGTTTGTATATATATATATATATATATATATATATATATATATATATATATATATATATATATATATATATATGCATATATATATATATATATATATATATATATATATATATATATATATATATATATATATATATATATATATATATATATATATATATATATATATATATATATATATATATATATATATATATATATATATATATATATATATATATATATATATATATATATATATATATATATATATATATATATATATATATATATATATATATATATATATATATGTTTGTATATGGTATTGCAAAATACCTCTTTTCTCCTTGGACGGCAAATTTGGACGGCAAAAATTGAAGGGCAACCGGGCCCCCTCCCATGACCATTTATTTACCAGAGTTATTTGACCAAAAGTTTTGAAATTCCTATTTTGTTCAGTGTAGTTGAAAGATCAAATAACAATGTTTTAGGAGTAAAATGGCCCCCTCAAGTTCGTGGGGAGAAGCCTCTAAGATATAGAATTTTCCAATTGTTTAGGATAGTATTTGTTTTTGGGAAGTATACAGATTTGGGGTGGGTTTCTTTTGAGAGAATCTTCGTTTGGGAGCGATATTTCGAGGAGGTGAAATTTTCAGGGAAATTGGGGGGACTTGACTTAATTCCTATACGAAATTATTTCAATTGTCTTATATTCTCTTATCCAGCTCAATTTTGTGTTTGGAGGCGTTCTAGAGGGAAATTTCCAGGGGGAAGGGGCTATTTTCCGCGTGTATTGGATTTCAGAAAAAATTTCCACGGAAGGGAGTATTTAAAGAGTAATCAAGATATCGATAAAACAGTTCATGGTAACGAACTGTAGTAAAGAGCGACCGGGCTCAATAGTAACCAAAACTCTAAAAAATGTATTTTTTATACCAATAGCTACATCGATAGAATCGCATTTTAAAGCTGATTTTAAATATATAAGTTTCATCAAGTTTAATCTTACCCATTACAAGTTATGGGCCTGAGAAAATATGCGTTATTTTAAAAAATAGGGGAAACGCCCCATAAAAAACATAGAATCCTAACAAAAATTAAACCATCAGATTCAGCGTATCAGAGAACCCTACTGTAGAAGCTTCAAGCTCCTATATACAAAAATGTGGAATTTTGTATTTTTTGCTAGAAGGCAGATCACGGATGCGTGTTTATTTGTTTATTTGTTTTTTTTTTGTTTTTTTTTTCCCAGGGGTGATCGTATCGATCCAGTTGTCCTAGAATGTTGCTAGAGGGCTCATTCTAATGAAAATGGAAAGCTCTAGTGCTCTTTTTAAGTGACCGAAAAATTGGAGGGCACCTAGAACCCCTCCCACACTAATTATTTTCCCAAAGTCAACGGATCAAAATTCTGAAATAGCCATTATATTCAGCGTAGTCAAAGAACCTTATAACTATGTCTTTGCGGACGACTTACTCCCCCACAGTCCCTGTGGGAGGGGCTACAAGTTACAAACTTTGACCAGTGCTTACATATAGTAATGGTTATTGGGAAGTGTACAGGCGTTTTCAGGAGGAATTTTTGGTTGAGGGGAGGGGTTGAGAAGAGTGGGATATGCTGGGGGAAATATGAAAAAGTTTTTTTCAGCTAGAAGTAAGGAGCAGCATTAAAACTTAAAAAGAACAGAAATTATTACCCATTGAGGGGCTCACCTCCTCCTAATACCTCGCTCTTTACGCTTAAGTATTTTTAGTAATGTCAACTATTTATTCTACGGCTTTTGTGATTCAGGGGTCATTCTTAATGAATTTGGGCAAAATTTAAGAATTAGTGTAAAGGGAGAGGTACTGACGACGGGGCGAACCCTCTCATATATGTAATAAAAACATGAGAATAAAAGGTTCTTTACGTAAGCTAATTTATAAGTTACGTATATCTTTTACTAATAAAAAGATTCGTAAAAATTAAAAGTTCTAGTTGCCTTTTTAATTAACCACAAAATTTTAGGGCAGCTATGCTTCCTGCCCCACTCTTTTTTTCTTAAAATCATTCGATCAAAATTATGAGAAAGCCATTTAGCCAAAAAAAATATATATGCAAATTTCGTTTTAATTATTCCTCTACGGAGAGCCAAAATCAAAACATGCATTGATTCAAAAACGTTCAGAAATTAAATAAAAAAAACAAGTTTTTCAACTGAAAGTAAGGAGCGACATTAAAACTTAAAACGAACAGAAATTACTTCGTATATGAAAGGGGCTGCTTCCTCATCAACGCCCCGCTCTTTACGCTAAAGTGTTTTACTGTTTTAAAAAGAAGAGTTGAGGGAAAGAGTCAAACTTTAGCGTGAAGAGCGGGGCGTTGATGAGGAAGCAGCCCCTTTCATATACGAAGTAATTTCTGTCCGTTTTAAGTTTTAATGTCGCTCCTTACTTTCAGTTGAAAAACTTGTTTTTTTATTTAACTATTAGAGATTAGAGTATTTTTAAAATGAAAGTCTGCTAAGGATGGTTTTTCAGGATGAATCATCCGGAAGAAATTTCGTGGGGAGGGAGGATTTTGAGCCTGGGTAAAAGTATCCGGAGGGAACTTGATGGGGGAGGGGGGGCAATTTAAATGCGATAAAATTTTCATGGAGGTGTTTCCCGTGATGGAGGGGGTATATTTCGTGGAGGGTGAGCCAAATTTACCAGCAATATTTGAAAAACGAACAAAAATCAAATTAAAAATTTGTTTTAACTGAAATTAAGGGGCAACACTAAAACTGAAAACGGACAGAAATTATTCCGTAAATGAAGGGCTCCCTCCTCGTCAGTACCTTGCTCTTTACGTTAAACTTTGACTTCTGTCCCAAACACAATTGCCGTATACTTAGAATAGGAAGCTTTCTTAATAGTGCAAACAGCTTTCAGTTAAACAAATTATTTTCCTCATAAAAAATCAAATTTACTTTGTAGTTGTAATTATTAAAACTAATAAGCCAAGTTTTAATACTTAGAAGTCATAATATGTAACTATATAAAGTTTTTTATATCTTAACTTTGAGTTTCTTTGAGGACTGGTAAAAAGCTTTGTATAAAATTAGGTTACTGTCTTGGTGCCTGGATCACAGCTCTAGGGATCAAGAGGTGGGTCAGTAATTTGCTAGCTTTAATTGGATGTCCTATGAGTAATTTATATAATTTACTAGATTCAATCAGCAATGGGATCAATACTGTTCAGGACCGATTTTACAAAAAGCACAAAACATTAGTCAATAATGCTGATGCAAGAAAAAAGGGAACAAAAATTCCTTGAAGTACTACCTTATCCCTCCCCCCTTTGAAGAGCCCAAAATATAGGGTCATAAGAATGACAACTTTTGTCTTCGACAAAATATCCGTGGTTGCCACAGATGATGAAAATCACAGGAAAAAACTGTTTAACGCCCAACCTTTCGGATCAATTTCTACAATGTTATGTTTTTTGGTATGCTCTAGAGGTACTAGGCGAGTAAGATATATTTGTATATTTTGCAATTTTTACACAGTTTAGTAAATTTCGGTTATATTTATTTTACTTTTCAGTCATTTTGAACTTCTATGGCCACTTCTTAAGCATGTAAGCAAAAAAAAGAGATTTTTGCTGAATATAATAGAAAAACACACATGTATCCACTAATTTTTCAAGAATTATCGCAAGAGAAAACAGTGCCCTGAATAGTTTCCTAGTGAAGGTGAAAATGTAATTCAAACAAAAAATATTGCTTACTTTTCGGTTCATTTCAGAGAACCGCAATGCTGCTCTTTAGCTTTTCCAAAAGTCTACAATTTTATTTAAACCATGATGATTCCGGCTAATGTATAATGTGAAAACTTACTTTCCTGTTTTTTCTGCTTATTAGTTTCCCTTGGGAGTCCATGTGAACTTACAACTATTAGTAGATTGAGTAGCTTTTCCTACAGAAGGCTATACTGCAGTAGTCTAATGGACATAGACCTGTAAGAAAGTCTTATATCTTAGTTAAAGAATAAGCGAAAGTTTATTTCTTAGAATTGAAAAGAAACAAAAACTCGAAAACAGCTGAGTTTTGGTGAAACAAAGTTATAATTAGTTAAAAATGTTGGACAATCATGTGTGAAATAACATGATTTTTAGTTTTAATTAAGAGAAAAAAGAGGTAGGTAGCTAGAAAATCGGAAACTAAATTCACGAAATGCTACTCTCACTACAGTTATACAAATAAGTAGGTGGTTCTCTCAAGTGCCATATAAATTGCTATAGATCCATAGGTTAAATTTTTCTTATAAATTTGCCACCTCGTCGATAAAATTAAATTTTATTAAAATTTGCGTTTGAGCTTGCATTACAAAGATAAGATACACTCATATCACGCGGTTGTAAGATTCGCTCCAATGTTTGTTGCGTGCGCTGTCTGAAAACTATTGTCAGGTTTGAATATCTTGAAAAGTTTCGCACTTCAAGAAAGTATTTGATTTGCATGAACTCGTCAGTTTATTTCCTTAATCTAAGGTGCACTTAATTTTTTAATTTGCAAATTGTAGTAAATACATACTTAGATTTTTGTATTCAACCAGAAGACTGGTTTGATGTTAATATTTGATATTTATACCTGATTGCTGTCTTCGATTGTAGCGTTTATTAGTTTCATTTATTCTATTGTTTTTTTTCTTCCTTTGTAGTGTTAGTTTGTAGACATTATGCAGTGAAATACTTGTAAAGGTTTAATCACTTAATAAAATCATCATCATCATCATCATCATCATCATACTTAGTAAAATTAGTAATCACACATATTGATTATACACAGCCTTATAACTATTACTACGAATTAAAGCACCAAATATTTTTTTTCAAGCTTTTCTTCTATCCCAACGGGTCCAGGACTTCAGTTTCTGGAAGAAGATTACCATGAAGATCAATTTTTTCTAAAATATTTTCTTAGAACCTTTTTCCATCTACTTGTGGACATTGTTGCTTGTTTGACCTCAGCTGGATTGATGAGAAGCACCAAATTAAAAATAAAATTTGAGACACTGGGTTTTGGTTTTACCTCTTTTATATCCGTTGGTTTTACCAATGGTATTTATTTGTATTTACCTCCTTTATATCCGTTCATTAAACCCCCGAAAAATGGGATTTGAAACACTTCAATCATAAAGCCTTTGTTTGGCGTACGATAGCTCATACGGGTTCCTAAGCCTTAAGAGTGGTACTACTACCTACCCATAAAGCTTAATTATATTTATTCCTGTTTACTAAAAGGCTAATTCTCCATGACTTTACTGATTTGACCGAAATACAGAATTTAATTTGTCTAAAGATATCTAAATATGCAAAATATATTAATTATAAAAGTTGCTCATCAATGTATTTTAGCATTGCATAAGTTCATAAACATAGGTGTAATCTTGGGGTTACAATGAAACTCAGCATGTATGAGCACCCAAAATCCATTCCCTAAGAAATAGGATTAATCTTATCTTCCAAAAGAAGGATGACCCTGCACGTTCGTTTGTTGCTCCCCGGGCGATATTATCGAAATATTATCCGTAAAGTATTAAAATTGAACTCATATGACTGAAAATTTCAAAATTTCGTACCCTTCTTAAACAACAAAGGCAATCATGACACAGGAAAGCACAGATATCTAGCATTTTGACCCGTGAAACAGCAATTCTGCCATAAAAAGGGCCCCAAATATTATGTTTTAAAATGTGACCGTTAATAACAGGATATTAATATCCTGTAATATCCTCAGTCTCCGAAGCCCTGGTTGCACATGATACGCCATTTTTATTTAAACCGAAGAGTTATTGCTGGTCATTTATCTAATAAAACTAACAGCTGTAGAGTATTGCATAGTTGCACACAGTGTGCTGGCCAAATGATTCTTTTATGGAGAAGAGGGTACATAAGATCTCCAAATTTTTTTCGGCCCTATCTACAACAACCAAATATACTAAATGATCCCTGAATAATGAAGAATAAATGAAGAATTTTTCTGTAAAAACTAAATGCTGATGCAAAGAGCAGGTTTTGATGGCTGTAACCCTATTCTTGTTTAGAGTACCCCTTGGTGTCCTATCAAGCAGGAAAAACAGAAAGTTACAAATCAAACCAAAACAAAATATAGTTTTTCTACTGAACTTAAAGAGTGTCATTAAAACTCAAAACAAACAAAAATAATATCCTATTTATGAATCATACCCTCTCATTTGCTCACAGCTCTTTACGATAAAAGTAAAACTTTCCCCTTTTATTTTTTAAGATGAAATGCTCTAACACAAAGACCATTTGAATAGACTATAAGTTTTTTTTTTTTACAATGACTTAGAATCTGAAGAGTTCATTGATGCACATTCATTTAAGACAATAAAAATCTCTACTCAAATGTTTAAAAAAAATCGGTAAATAAAACACTAGCAACTACCCATTAACTATCTTTGCTGCACTTATAAATGCTTTCAGTATAGTATTATACAACTTTGGTTGAAACAGTAAGAGGCTGATAGAGGGGGGGGGCATACCCTCTCACATAGGCAGAAATTCATATTCATTTTGAGCTTTTCGTCGCTTGCTGCTTTAATTTCACCTCATTTTTTCTTACTAAATTTATTGACAAGTGAAGGACCTAACTAAGTTTATTTTCTTAATTAGCAACTGTTCTCTTGTTTGGGAATGAGAGGTTTTACAGGAAACACTTTTCTTTCTGGGAAATATACCATGTGTTCTTATTTGGACTTCGAAAATTATCCTTTATTTGTTGGAAATAATAGCGTGTGGCTTATCTAGAGAGGCTAGTGCCTCTCTAGTCAACTTAGTGCGTTGTCGACTTAGTATAATTGTGCAGTTTTTGTTAAGATAAAAAATCCTGGTATTCTATCGTCTCTTTCGATATCTTATTACGCAATGAAAACCTTATGACATGTTTTGGTACATTTTGTTGCATCTTCTAGGTATTAGGAATGTAGTAAAAGCAAAAACTTTTTCATCGAGTGCAAATGGATAGTGAAAAGAAATCTAAGCGAATTTCAAGTATCTTAAAATCTTGCTTTGCAAGTACTCAAGAAAAAAACAAGTTTTTTTCAGCTGAAAGTAAGGAGCAACATTCAAACTCAAAACTAACACAAATTATTATGTATATGAAGGGGGCTTCCTTCATCTCAAAACCTCACTCTTTACAGTAAAATGTTTAAGTACTTTTGAAAAATTTCTTCCAACTGTTCCGATTAAACGAACATATTGTTTAAGAATGAAGATATGCGAAAATTACAACTGGAGCTTGTCAAAAATGAAAATAAAGAGCGAAGACACACTCAGTTGAAGACATGCGACTCAGAGCGTGACCTAGCCATCTCAACCTTCATTTGATTATAGCCCTAGAAAGCAGGATTGAACCAAATTTTTCGTACAGCCTAATGTTGGAAATACGGTCAGTCTGTCGGGTACCCAGAACAATCCGTAGGCAATTTCTCTGGAAAACATCTTATAAATCTTCATCCACTTTTCGGGGCACCCATGGTTCAGAGCCATATTTGACCTCTGTCATCACTGTACCTTCCAATATTCTAATCTTGGTTTTCAGACATATCTTCGTATCCTTCCAAACCTGTTTAATTGTGAAAAAACACCCTGAGCTTTGGCTATTCTACTTTTAACATCTTTACTGTTCCCAACATCTTTACTAATAATACTACCAAGGTAAGTGAAGCTGCCCACTTGATCGATCTTTCCGTTACCCAAGTCACCTTTTTGTCTTCATTTATTTCTAGCCTTGGTGACTTAGTCTTCTTAACATTAATTTTCAAGCCTATCCTAACACCCTGAACTCGCAAATCCTCTAAAATTTAATTGCCCATACTTTCATCTAGTATTCTTAAATCATCAGCATAATCTAAGTCCACTGGAGTTTTTCCTCTCCATTTAATTCTGGGATATCCCATTGGCTTTCCTGTGCTCCTTAAGACAAAGTCCATCAAAAAATGGAAAGTCTTTGATTCACCACATTTACAAGCGAATCATTTGTTTCCATGTAAGTAAAATATCTGGAGTGCATTTCCTCCTGTTAAATTCATTAAAAGTCCCATTGCTTAAAAAATTCAAATTATTTTAGTTGTTGGTTTTCAGGTCGGTTTTATGTTTGAAATTTGATTTACGTGTTGTAGACCTCTCTCTATATGTGTCTTTCTGTCCCTCTAAAGAAAAAAAAATAATGTTCCTATACTTTCAGATACAACTACAAGAGTTGTTTTTCACGTCACTGTGATGAGCCTGGACTCCATCGATGAAAGTTCAATGGTGAATATTAAATCTTTATTGTTCATAATCATAATTAACTTATAGTCTTGAATAAGTTATGAGTTGTATCCCAGGCATACACGTAGCCATTTCTTGTGTCGATACTCGCACCGTATTTTGCTGTGTTTAACACTTTTTTCAGAAATAATGACTTGACAGTGGGAGTAGTGAAGATATTGAAATAGAAAAGCCAAGGCTCAGGGTGTTTATGACAGTAAATAAAAAAAAAATTAACTGGAAGCAAGGAGGGAAACATAAAGCGAACAGAAATTATTCCATATATGAAAGGGGCTCTACCCTCCTCAGTGCCTCGCTCTTTACACTAAAGTTAGACTCTTCCCCAAAACTCTACTTTATAAAACAATAAAAAATTTAGCGCTAAGAGCAGCAGCAATTTCTGAAATGAGCACCATTTTAAATAAGGTTTACTTTTTTGTTTACCAATTAGCACATGCATTACAGGACTTAGTAGGATAATAAAATGATAAATTTTTCTTTTCACAGATTTAATTACCTTTTATACGTTTTTTTGTTGAAAGTTGCTTATAAACATGATCTCCTTCAGAAGTCCTACCAATCTTTGACCTAAAAATGGGTGGTCTCTTCATAATTGTTTCGGTTTAGCAGCCAAAAGTTTTGAACATCAAGATTACTTGAGCAATCTTAGAAATACAAATCTACTGCTACTACTACTACTAATAACTCACTGCAGCGCCAAGCAAATCAAATATATACTCGTTTGAGAACAGTTTAAAAGGGGTAAAGACTTAGGCCTTCTCCTCAGTCGTCGACGAATGATTGCGCATTAGTGTTCCCTCAGTTGTGTTTTTTTAGTTTTGTTTTTGTCTTTGTTTTTTTGTTTAATGCAGCACCTTTTTAGATACAAATTATTTGAATAAAATAAAGAAAAATATATGAAAAAGATAGATGAATGGGATAAAATACAATCTATTTCCAAAGAAGGCCTGACACAAGCCCAGATGGGTTGAATTTTAGCTTTAGGCTCACCTTAAAAAAAAAAAAGACTAATCATAACACACAGGTGGAAAAATTTAAGTCTCAAAATGATAAAGAGTATTAAAACTATTAAATTTTATTTTTGCTATATTCGCACTCGAAAATTCGTAACATTTCTTGCTGAAAACATCTAGGAAATTTTAATGCAGCTGACAAGTTGTGAAGGACTGGGTTTTGCAAATAATAGAACATACTGAAAAGGCTTCAGTTAAGGATGAAGGAGAAAGGGTTCGCCCAAAAGCTCTAAGGTGTCCTTGGAATTCAGATTATATTTTTAGTTGAATTTAGCTCATGTGTCCGCATCTGTCGGCACATAGATTTTGTCGGCATATTCGTTATGTCTTCCATCCAAACTCAAAATTCAAGGTGCATACCTGCATACTGGGCAAGTGGTACTTTTTAAATATTAGCAGTAAGTCTTATATTCCCATGTTATATCAAGTAAAGCTTAGGTAGTCTCATTGAGAACAAATCTATTTTAGGAGGTAGAGACACACAAATTTTGGAAGAATGAAAATACTAAGGAATGACACTTAGGCAAAGGATAAATTGTTGGGTAGGCATATTGGACATAGTGACATATTGATATAGTGAGGTTATTGACATAGTGAGGAATTCGGTAGGAGGTGTGCCAATTCAGCAATAAGGGACTAGGTAAAAGATATAAGAGATATTAGGATACAAAAGGAGATTTTTAGAAATAAAAAAAAAAGATAAAAAGGTAAAGGATACGGTATTAGACTTTACAGTCCGCACCGGCGGTGCTGATCTCCGTTTCTTGGCCCTTCAGCCAGGAAGTGCAATGGGGGGTTGGGGGCCAGCCAACCTGTGCTTTCGCACACCCTTCCTGTTTACCTTCCCCAGATTTCTCCAGGTACCCATTTAGAGCTGGGTCGACTCTGGCTAAGCTTACAGAGTCACGCCACTGACCCCCGTCCCAAACCGAAGAATTGGGTACACCGGGATTCGAACCCGCATCCTCTTAGACAAGGGGTCCAGAATCTAGCGCACCAACCCATTCGGCCAGGCGGCCGAATTTTTAGAAATAAGATAGTTCTGCTATGCATTATGTATCGTATGTAATGTAAGTAATGTAATGTAATTATGTATGTAAGTTTTGGGTTTCCAAAATACTGAAAAATAAGAAAGGTTCAGCTATGTCATTATAAGAGATGATTATTGCGTAAACAGAAACATTAATATTTAAGAAGCTGGAAGAGATTTTAAGAACTGTAGGCTAGTGAATATGATTAGGTATCGGTTAAATATTGTGAATGTGCCACGAGCTGGGCTACTTAAATCAGATTGTTTAGGTGCTCGTAGGGATGATTCTCCGAGTCATTGGCTATACCATAAAGAAGATTTTAGCAAGATTGTGAATTGGGAGATATTTGAATAGTGGATATAGATAATGGATGTAGATATAAGATATAGATAATGAGGTAACAAAGATGGTACAAAATATTTCACTTGATAAGGGGCAGAGGTTTGGCAGCGTAAAAGAAGCTTATGTCAACCCCTTTCAACTCTAAGTAGTTGTAAAGGAGACTTGGAGTGAAGAGGTATTTATTAAACTTTATAACGGAGAAGCGAAAGTACATTTTTGAACCCAGGATGAATAATTTACCACTTGGAGCCAAAAAATATGTTGAGGGAAGAGACAAGGGCAGAAAGGTCTTTATTTTTGACCCATTGCGTATAAATCAACGATATGATGGGTAATATGATGGGTGAGTGTGAAGACTTGAACGAAATGTGAAAGGAATTGTAAAGTTGTTTCCGTTTTAATGAAAGGCGTCTGGCAAGTATCGTATGGTATGATTTTTACTAGTATGGAAAGATTAAAACAAAAATTTGGACGAGAAATTAAGCATAGAAACAGATTTTTGTAATTGGAGCAAAGTTGTCACTGACGTTGTGCTGATGTTTTTGTAGTATCTATGTCGGTTTTGCTTATTACTATTAAAATTGACTCCGAGCATTAATAGTAACCCTTCATGAGTTTGCTAGGACCTATTTTCATGAATATTATCTAGAATAAAACAGGATTTGAAACGTTTATTTAGGTTATGCCTTGGTAAATAAGAAAAAAAAATTTCCTCCTTTCTGTAGTCTATAGAAGCAGCTTTATCCAGTATACGGATACGTTGATTTGGTTGCATTCTTAAATTTCTTATGTCCACTATTCTGGTAAAATCATTTCACCCTCAGTTGAAAAACACATAAATTGTCCAACTTTGGTAACACCTACTTCAGAGAGATTTGTTTTAAGCAGCCTGAGACAGGAAAACAAGAGAATATCTTTCCTTCTACACTCAATTTAACAATTAAAAACACATCGAATACCGTACAAGAATTAAGGCCAAAAAAATGTCAAATCATATTTCCATATATGGTTCCGGCCCAGTTTGGGACGTCCTTATTTTTCCTTGCCTTTTTCTCTCTTGCTACCTTCTTAATAGGATTAGCCTAAGGAAACAGCGTTTTTTCATCTAGAGAATTATGTTCCATCCCATCTTTCAGCATTGAAATACTTTGTAATTGGTTTTCCAAGTCTTATTTATGCCCGATTTGTGGCAGGCTGTTCTGTCATTTTAAATTCCTCTGTTTTGGACAGGGTACATTCCAACAAATCCAAATGAATTAGAATCAGATTACCATATATTATCTTCACCCCATTCGAGGCATCTCACTCTTCTTTTAAAACCTTCTACCTTTCTATTTAATAAAAATATTCTATATTCATGGACATTGTCAATCCAAAGAACTGGGTCAAAGATCATCTTTCAAAATATAAAACTGGGTTGTTCATATTTCAAAGTCTTATCGCCACACAATTTTCCCCAACAATCTCGTCCTTTCGGGACTCCAGCTCTGAATAGGTTGCATACAAAAATGCCACTGGGTTGTTCATATTTCAAAGTCTTATTACTACACAATTATTGGCTACCAATCTCACCTTTTCAGGACTTCAGCTCTGAATAGGGTGCATACAAAATAATGCCAAAAAATGTTGAAGTCAAATTTGAATATATTAACCTAGACCAATCTGGATCATCCAAATTTTCTATTAACCCTTCTCCCCGCCCCTTTCGCGGTATTTAATAGAAATACTTTAGGAATTTGATCCTTTTCCACTCCCGGGATATGGCAAAGTTAATATTTCTTAACAAAAATTCTTGGCTGGAATAAAACACCTTCTTCCTAAGGAATTACTACAGTATTAACTATTTTTGATTTATCCATAAAATTATTTTTAATACAATTTGTTGAAAAAGAGTCATTCAAATTTCCCTCGCCTTTCCTTAAATCCTATTCCTTAACGCCGTCCGTAACTTCTTTTGTCATATTTGTCTCAGGTACCCCCAGCTTTAGCCTTAATTGAATTCATTGGCTATGCTAAGCCCTTTTAAATATACTAAATACACCTTTTGACATAGCCTGGTTATACATACAGTAATGTATGTTTGTTTCAGAAATAGGACACATCATAGCACCACAAATGGACGTGGTTACACCAGTGAAACAACAGATCTACAACCAGAGTTGCCACCAGATCAAAAAATTTGTAACGTCCAAACCCTTAAAAAAGTAACTTTTTCGTAACTTTTCATAAGAAAGTCTCTTTTCAAGGCAGTAAAACTTCATTTTTCTATCAAGATCGGAAATTAGAAGAGAGAGGGGGGGTTGTTACCTGTATATTTTGAAAAACGTCTTTTTATGTAATCTCATTGAATTATACCCTTCCAAATTTTAAAGGGTATCTGTTTTGTATCTCAATTAAAAATTTTAAGCCCCCTCACATTCTCCTTTCTAAATTTGAATCAAAATTTGAACCCTTTTTTGCTTTTGCAGCATAAACAGCCAGTCATAAAAAAATCGAGTTGATTACGGTACAATTTGGCCTTTTCTCTCGAACAATGTCAAATAACATGTTGTTCTTACGCAAGAAAAATAAAAATAGACCACTAAATTGATCTTAATTCACCTTTTTTCAAACAAAACCCCCTAAGAAATTGGAGGAATGGAAAAGTCAGGTGCATATTTTTAAAGTTTGTTTTAGTTTGCCATTTATTTCCGTGTAATTTAGGGTACTTTGAAGAAAAAGACGGGTAAAGATTTCATTTTTATTTAGGAAAATCTTGATAAACAACTAAAAGAGATATTTGTTTTGGACTTAACTAATAACCTCTTTTTTATCCAGATACAAGACACAGCATATTAGATAGTTTTACAGCGAAGCACATATAATCAAATTCGGAACGTGGTTAACTTAGGAATTTACTCTTTCCCCTTTCTTGCTTTCCATAAAGCGATATCCAGGATTTCCTAAGAACTTAGGTCAGGGATCTCTCTTCTGACATGCATAAGATCAGAAAAAGTTTTGGGATTGAGTCTATTGCGGAGCGCGGACTTTATTAAATTTAACTAAGAAAACTGCAGCAGAAAAATTGGCAATAATTGTAAGGAAGGATTGTCAGCTCCATCTTTTTATGTTCACAACATACTTCTAAAAAGTAATTACAAACTGATTAACATCTAAATCTGCCTCACTGATAAAAGGAAGGCGTCTCCTCTCTGTGTTTAACGTTTCAAGATAGAAATGAGAGAGCACTGTTTAAACATCTTTAACATAGGGACAATTGATTTTACTTACCTGGACTTTACGACGCTTGGAGAAGGTTTTTTAACTATATCCGATGAAGGGTCTCTTAGGTTGATTCCCAAGTGTATTTCGGCCTCGGGCCGACTAATTTTTTAAAAAAATTTGTATTGCCTCTTGCACATGTTGCTCCTCGATGCCCTTTACGATGCTTTCACGCTCGTATAGTTGAAATTTTGTACCAGAATGCATATCTGTCATACTCCTGTAGTTTGGAAAATGAACAGGGTTTTTCCACGCATCAACTGACTTTCGCTTATGATATTGGCTCCTATATCTTGAAGATGAGATGAAACACTATATTGTATTGACCTATACTGAAAACACATGATTTTGGATTGACCAAACCCACTCATGTCCTTTGCTTCTAAGAAGGGTATCTAAAAAAAAAAAAAAATCAGATATAACCTTTTGGATAACCTATATAAATATGTCTGTATTTAAAACTATATTGTAAATTTAAAATTATATTTATAAAATTAAAAATTAATTAAAAATTAATATTTAATTAAAAATTATTAAAAATTATTAATTTTTTAATTATTAATTAAAAATTATATTTAATTATAAAATTATATCTGTATTTGAAATTATATTTAAAATTATATCGCTCAAACGAAGCTGAATTTCATTTGAGTCGAGATAGAAGAAACTCTAACAAGAGAAAGCGTCATCAAGAGATTCAACACAACAATGAAATTCTACAGACAAATATGGGATCTCAGAGGGGGAAGGGGCTTACAATATTTAAAAGTAATCATGATAGTCATGATAATTATGAGTAACCGGAAATTCAGGCCTAACTAATCTTCCCCCTCCTCAAAGCTTTGGTAATCCCATCTTTCCATAATCCCATCTGAAAAAAGGAAATTCTGTTTATAGCCCGATACTATGTCCAACCTTTCGGAAGGAGGTGGGCTGTTACCCAAGAAACAATACATTTTATCATTTTATAATTACATATTTCAAGCAAATTATAAAAAATATAGCTTCTATTTTTATTTATCTATGTTTCTATTGTACATTTTTCTTCCTGACTTAAGCTTGCTCCTATATTAAATAATAATAATAAAAAAAAACAAGTTTCTTCAACTGAAATTAAGGAGCAGCATTGAAACTTAAAACGGACAGAGAGTATTTCACACATGAAGGGGTTTCCTCCCCCTCCCAATCAAAACCTCGTTTTTAAGCTAAAGTTTTTAGTATTAAAATAAAGCTTCCTATTGTTCTAATTAAACGACCCTTGTGTTTCAGGGGTCGTTCTTAAAGGATTGGGACGGAATTCAAACCTTTGCGTAAAGAGCGAGGTGTTGAGGAGGGGAAAACCCCTTCACGCAAGTAAAATTTTTGTTCGTTTTAAGTTTTAATGTTGCTTCTTACTTTCAGCTGAAAAACTCGTTTTTTGAATTTAGTTTCTGATCGTCTTTAAGTAATGCCAATAAATATGGCCCCACCTTCACGGAAGAAAACCCTCCCCACGAAAATATCCTCTAGACAATTCAATACTGGTGAAAACCTACCCCGGACAATTACCCTTAACAACTCCATATGTAGAGCTGAGACGGAAAAGAGAAAGCAAAACATTTAAAAATAATTTGTATAGGAATTCTGACAAAGTCGCCGAGTGCATTATTCACCCTTGCAAGTTCACCCCCCGGAAAGTTTCCTCCCCATAAAAAATTCTCCCGTGGTAAAGCCTTCAGCAAGAAATTCCCCCCACCAACAAATGTATGTATATTTTTCACAATAAAAAATAGTGTGTGTAAGGAATGGGCGCATTTTATGACTTAACCCCCTTTCCCCGGGGCTGGGGGAGGGGGGAGGGTTCATGTTATATCCAAAGGCACGATTATTGTGCTCTTCAACTACGGTGATCAAATTGGCTGCCGTGCAATTTTTATCGGACGGCTTCGGGAAAAAAGGAACGGAGGAGGGTGCTTGGTTCTCCTCCATTCTTTTTGGTCACTTGAAAAGGACACTAGGGCTTTTAATTTTCAATGACCGTCTCACGATATTTTAGAACCACTGGGTTGATACGATTACCCCTGGGAAAGGCATAAAAAAATCATGCATCCGTGATGTTTCTCCTGGCAAAAAATACAAAATTCCACATTTTTGCAGGTAGGAGCTCGAAACCACTACAGTATGGTTTTCTGGTACGCTGGATCTGATGATGTAATTTTAATACTTTTAGGGGCGTTTCCCACTTTTTTCGAAAATCAGGCAAATTTTCTCAGGGTCGTAGCCTTTAAGAAGTACGACTAAACTTAATAAAAATGATGTATTTATAATAAGCATAATAGGCCGACTCTTTTGATAATTCTTTTGACATTAAAAATCTGATTTTATGAGTTTCGGTTACCACTGAGCCAGGTCACTCCTTACTTATAGTTCGTTACCACAAACTGTTTGATAATGTCAGTATGGCTGTCGCCTGAACATGATTTGACTTGTTGTTGTAGCTGTTGACTATTGACATGATAGAGCAAAATCTGTTTGCAAAAAGCACATCATTGCAAATGATAATCATACAAAAGAGAATGTTATCCTAACATACAATCAGTGTTGCCAACGCTTTGAAATAAACAGCACCAGTTTTCCGATTAAAATTATACCGCAAGAAAGTAATGGGTACCATCGGAACAGCAAGTTAAAAATTTGTCCTAACAATAAGAAAACTTTCAATAAATGGAGTAGATATTTGAGTCAAACATGAGCAAGTAAAACCTAAATATACCGGGAAATCTGATTGTACCAACAATTTCCAAGTGTATTACACTACACCAGGGCCTCTAAATTGTACCAAGGAAGGTACAATTATACCGCGTTATCAACGCTGCTCGTTATACGAGTAAGCGAAACAGGTATTTTCTCATTCTAATAAATGAATGTGATAATATTTAACGATCGCAATGTGAAAGAATGTCAATACCCATGTAAGTGTAATTAAACTGGGGAAAATGAATTTTTTTCACTGGAAAAAATTGATTACTCTGGAGATGTGCAGCTCATTTATTATTCAAAAGTGTAACATAAATTCAAAAACATAATAAAAAGGTAACGTTTTTAGAACCGTAACGTAAAAAGCAACATTTTACGTAAACGTACCAAAAATGGTACGAACGTAACCTCGGCGGTAAACCTTGTCGGCTACACTCCGATTAGCTTGAAAGACCAACCGTTGAAAAAAAAAAGTTTGACATTGAGCTCGTACAAAGGAGGAGCCAAGAAAAAATGTGCGACATATGATACGTCCCAAAACTCTTCAAAAGAGAAGATAATAATGTAAATGAATTTGTATATACCTAGTGGCTGTGAGCCTTTGCTGAAAATGCTTTGAGTACACTAAATGAATTTCAGAATAACTAGAGCTCTGCTAATAGCACTTTATCAAGCATTTACATTACAAAAGGCTCAAATTTTGTTAGTCAATAGACATCAACTATTTTACCATCGAAACATTATGATGATAGATACATCAAAGAGATATAAAACATATGGTAGCTAAAGTTTGTAAGTTAGTCTACAGAAACTCACTAATTCCAAATTCAGCTAGTTTAGCTTTTGAAATTATACTCTAAAGATAACTGGCAAACTTTTTGGATCGTATAAAGCTCGAATGAAAAGCATTAAAGTAAAAGAATATAATAACAAATGCAATTTTCCCCTGGACTCATCTTAAGTCTATTCGTCCGGCACAATTTCCTACATTTTTTTTCTGGTTATTGCTTTCAAACTCTGAAGTTTCTGGACGTAACCAAGGCTTAGTCAGTGTTGCTAAACACTTGGTTTTGGCGTCAAAAGCAAAGAAGTAAAGAACGAATTCTAGCGACGTAATGACCGAGAACTTAAAAACATGTATTGAAAAGAACTGTCAAGGAAGGAGGAACTACAATTTAAAGCTAGATTAGGGATGACAACTATGACAACTATAATTTCGGCTAATCTTAAGGGTAAAAATTTATTGCGACAAAAAACCAATGAGATTTTCAGAAAAAAAGCCAGAAACCTCTCCAAAACGGCATCGGGTTGAAACGGTAACTGTACCACTGGAATTACATTAGCAGAAAACTTTATACAGGAGAAATAGAGTCCCCCATGTTGACAAACAAGGAAAATCCTTTTTTGCTTGGGATGCAGTAACATTTCTACTTTTTTCTCTCCTTTTCTTTATTAGGGTCAAAGACCAAATTAATTATAGTATGACGTTCGATGAAAAAAGAATAATTACGACGAAAAAATGCATTATTTCCATTTTATCGAATTGTTGAAAAGTCAAAATACAAAAACAGAACTAATGATTTAAATCTGGCAACGCATTTATTCTGCGTGCGTTCAAAAATGAAAAATGTGATGACTCCAAAGGAAACTAAATCTTTAAATTTTTGACCGAGTTTTGTATTGGAAATTCGGTACTTACTGCTACCAAAAACTACATTTTTCAAGTTTTGTAAGTTAGTAGCAAGACACAAACATTCTTTCCGCCCCTGGGAATTCATACACAAGTAAATCGCCATTAAATGGAAACTGAATTCCCAGATTATGATTTTAATATTGTACTCCACGTAATTACGCGAACTTTACGAGGAAAAGCATGTACTTTGGACTTGTGTTCAGTATTGTCTGGCCCACTAAGGGCCTACTTTCAGTGCTCCATTGTTTTCGCCTGACCTTGGCAGCAAAAGGTTCGAGCCCTGTCCTTTTCCAACTTTGGATGACAAAAAAAACATATTTCACAGAATTACATGCATTCCAAACTTGAATTTCAAGCATTTCACATTCTAGAAAGGGTAGCTTCACCTCCCGATTTCGCCCATAGGTTGCTACACCTAATCCCTTGTCACCAAAGTCGCATGTTTTTGGCCTTAGAATAAAAGGTCTTTTGTGTCTCATTCTATCAAAGTTCATCCCAAAAAAATTATCCTGGTGATCCAGCGAACATTGACTTGCCAGTGATGAAAGATAAAACTAATTCAAATTCCTGGTGAGCGTTAAAATTTACGGTAGGCTTCCATTGAGCCTGATGGTCTTTCTTATATGCCTAACTATCTACTTCCATTTGCTTATTTGGGTCTGGATTTGTTTAATACACACCCAGTGATATTATTCATCAGTCTCCCTATGGACCCCTTTCGCCCTTTCCTCAGCCTCCTTCCTTTTCATTTCCAGGAATAACTTTTTGACACTATAAAACAAAAGACCTATAGTTGGAGTCTTAGGTAACCCCTTCGCCTTAAAAACTAGGTGGTCTATTTAAATCTGAAAATTTGAGTGAGAATTTTTTGAAAAAATTTTTGAAAAAGTTGAATGAAAATTTTGAATCTGAAAATCAGAAATTTTCAGGCTCAGTGGTGGTATCTTCTTTAAAAGTATACTAAAGATTTAAACTGAATATGAGAACATATACGATATTTCTCCGTAATGTAGCCTAATTAATTAATCTAAAGTATACTCTCTCAATAATCAACCTACTCAATAATTGTCACACAGCCAAAATCACGATGCACAATATATTATTGAGAAGCATCATAATACGCAATAAGATACTTAAATAATATCTTGAATATCGAGATCTAAGTAGTTAATGTTAATTTTAATTATTATAGTTATATAATAATTATTATAATTATTATAGTTATATTTTAATTATTATTGATTATAATAGTGGTTAACTCAATAATTGTCACACAACCAACATAACGATGCGCAAGTATATTATAGCGAAGCGTCAAGGATACGCAATACGATACTTAAATAATATCTTGAATATCCGAGAATATCGAGATACAAGTAATTAATAACAATTTTATTCGCTTCAACCACAAAAGGAAACTAATAAGAACAAGCAAATATTGAAGCTGGACTAAAAATCACACAGTGAAACTGCCCTGCACCAGAATAGCTAATACCTATTTAAGATATTGGTTATTCAACACGTAAATTTTCCTAATTTTCTAAAATCCAATCGCCAAGTCGGCAGATTACACGTACAAGGACAGGTCTATCTTAAGTTCTAAACAATCCCTTTCGCGTTGGCTGCTCGGAGTCATTCGCCATCTTGTATGATTTTACATGCGTCTGCTTTCTATTCGATCGATGATGCTCGTTATTACACGTCTTACAAACATACATTTTGTTGTACGTCAATTTCGTTTGCAATTCTTTGTGATTCTTGCTCTTCCCTGCCTTCTGACCGGAAGTTTTCATTTGTGATTCAGTGTGATGCTTATTATTGCAAGTTTTCTAATCGAAGTAAATGTTTTGTTTCATTTTGTTTGTCACTACAATAGATATCTTTCCCATATATTTTGTTTTAGCTGTTGGGAATCATTCATCATCTTGAATATTTTCGCATGAGATTTTAGTTTTGACTTGCCTTCCGACGCATATTTCATTGTGTAGCATTTCCATTTGCAATTCAATGTGATTCTCACCATCGTATGATCCATGTCTTTTGAATGAGCTGTTTGGAGTCATTCGTCATCGTGTATAAGCACGTATCATAGACACCAAAATTGATACGATCACCTTTGCAGAAAAATGATGTAAGTTGCCCTTCAATTGTGTTTAAATGTAACGTCATTCACATGAAAAATATTTTTCCCAAATTAAGAAATGTCCTTAATTTCCTTAGTTAAATGAAATTTCCCAAAGCTGTTCTGTCAAGTTTCAGAAACGATTATTGATCCGATTTCGAGAAAAAAAAAGTATATAAACATACATACATTCATACACAATTGTGGCTCGTTTAAAAAGAGTCGAAAGACATATGGCTGTTTAAGTTTCAACTTGACTAATTCAGAGAATCACCATTTCGATTCCGAATGTCGATGAGAATTACCATTTCAATACCATTTTCAATGTCGCAAGTACTTTAAAGCTTGTTTTAACATCTAATTGCGCTGAAAATAACCCAGCAAGATATGAGGTTCAAATATCGGAGCACTCTTATTATATAAATAAGAAGATTCTAAAAATTGGAAAAAACTTTAAGCGTGGTCTTGCAATAACCAGACATGAGGTCCGTTGATGCTTTGGAAAGCTGATCACTTTTATCTATTTTTCAGGCTTTTATTGCTGCTTAGAACCTTAATTTGTATTGGGGGTTATATTTTTTTTCCATTTTTTGGCACCAAATAATTCTTTTCTATGATTTAAAACGAGTAATATTACTAGCCTACGATTTTTCCATGTACCTAATAGAAAATTTTGCCAGTAAATACTAGTGACCAAACTCTTTTGGTAAAAACGGGCTTATGAATTAATCACTTCTCCAATAAAGACCGCCACGAATTGTCAGACAGGTTCTGAATATTGGAAAAGAATTTAAATATAATTTTATGATAAACAGACATGAAACGTGTCGTTGCTTTGGAAATCTGTTCTCTCCTAATTATTTTTCAGGCTTTATTTTGCTGCTTAGAACATTCATATATGTTATCGATTTTATTTTGATTTTTTTTTACCATGCCAATCTTTTCTGCGATTATAAACCAGGGATCTTACTAGCTGACGGTTATTTTCAAGGCACTAAATAGAAAATACCACTTGTAAATTGTTCTAGCAAATCTGGTGATGGAAACACACCTATTAATTAATCACTTCCCCAATAAAGCCAGCGTGTAATTTTGAAATAGTTTCTAAAACGTGGAAAATACTTTAAATATCATCTTGCAATGGACAGATATAAAACGTGTGGAAGCTTTGGAACTTTGGTCACTCCCAATCATTTTTCAGGGTTTATATGCTGCTTAGAAGGATTAAAAAATTTTTTTGTAGGAAATTTTTTTTTTCCATGATTCTAAACTAGCGATATCACCAGCCAACGGTTTTTTCCAAGCTCCAAATAAGAAATGCTGCCAGTAAACGCTAGGGGCAAATCCGGAGGTGGAAACACGCCTAATAATTAATTACTTCCCCAATAAAACCAGCCTGTAAATTTCAAACCGAAGGGGGAAACATCAAGATCCCTGGTCAAGGAAGTGATGTAAAGGGGATATTTTGTCGGTAAGAATTTATTATGTCAATTGGTTTTACACGTTTCAAGTTCAGGTTCATTTTGAAGATAAGATTCATCAAAGTCTGAAATGAATAAAGGTATCAAAATTTGGCCTTAGGGTTAAATTGATTTGACTCATTAGAGCCTTTAATTTCTTATTCTACTTTTCTGCAGAGTTTGGTTTTTTTTTGAACTGAATATTAGTAGGACTGTGCGCATGGCCTTATTCCAGATGCAAATTTTGCACTAAATTTTTGTGTCATATTTCCTGTGTATTGAACTTTTATTTTGTTTTACAAGCTTGGTGGAGGAGGCTGGTGGGGGGTGTATAAGAGCCCAGTGATTAAACTGCATTAAACTGTTTAGTTGATTAATTTTTTGCAGTATAGTCTAGTTCCGTTTCAAACAGTACGTGGTAACGAACTCTGAGCAAAGAGTGATGCGGCTCAATAGCAACCGAAACTCGAAGAAACAAATTCATGAAAGAAACATGAAAGAAACAAATTCTAAGATACATGAAAAGATTCAAATTTTGAGGCTCATTCAAAATATACATAATTCATCACATATCTACCAAGACAGGAATTTGAAATTTGCGACGATTTTCTAGATAAGTGTTAAACAAAGATTTAACCTGACAATGGTCAATTCTATTTTAATGTTAATCCCTATTTTGAAAACTGAACAGAGGCATTTATTTAGGTTTAGGATAAAATAGGTAAAGGTAAAGTATGGTCTTTTTACCATGAAAAAAAGTGTGTTTTCTGTAAATAAAAAGGCAGTGGGCTACAATACATAAATTTTGCTTTAGAGCTTTCAGATCATGCGACTGGCCACTATGGCATTAGTGCCAGAAAAATCTCAAGCGTTTCCCATGCGGTAAGACGATTGACAAAAAAATAAATTTGCCATGATTTATTCAAAATCATCAATTTTAGACCTCTTCGTAAAAATACACATTAGCCTCTCAAGCATATAACAGCTTCACTTGGTGAGAAGGCTTTAAATAATTGTTTAGAGATAAGGCACAGTGGTAGGTCGCATTTTTTGTATTCAAAAGTGGTATACCCTGATTTGCACTCTTTTCAGTGGCTCTTGTCACTCTTTTCTGGCCAGTGATCCCAAGTCCATCGCTTTGAGCAGATATTGCCGGTCAGATTCAACCGCGACTTTGACCGAGTATGGGACTTGCTTTGACATCTGTGGATAGTCTACCAAATCTATGGGATTATACTCGCCAAGGTAGACAACCCATTAGCAAGTTCAGACATGAAGGCAATACAGATCATCGGTTAGTCTGTCCTCGAAGTCAGTTTTTTGAATTCTGACCAGAAAAGAAGCCACCTATTGCAGGCTACTGTGTCAATGAGCTACCAGAAGTTTCTCATATAATAATTTTGTATCCAAAGATGAGTTTTACACATTTCCACCAGCTAGTCTGCTAAACTTACGCAGCCCATATGACCGTTTTTCTCGCACAAAATGTCTGGCCTTGTAACTTCAATTTTAGATTGGTCCTTGACGTTCCAACTTCTGCAAGCATACTGTAGCCTTATTCCTGCATGTGTAAAAGCATCTAAAAACCTGTTGTTATCCAACCATTTCGCTACTTTAACGCCGGAGTGAATGTCAGTTCTGTTATCTGACGTTCCTCTCCCTAGTTAAATTAGTTCACCATCTATGAGGAGTGGGTAGCCCTTTAGTCGTGCTTTGATTAATATACCAACACAAAAAAAATCCTTGTATTTTGAACAAACTCATTAGTTTCAATCTCAAAAACCAATTTTCTAAGTAAATGTTGTAGTTTGGTATGTCTGGCAAGGTACTCATTCGACGTAAAGTATGTTGCCTCATACTTCAAGACCTGATTCATGTTATCTCCAAAAAGAGAGTCCCTCCCTTAATAAACTCCAAAATTATGAGCAAAATCAGGCACGCCACTTCTTCTGACACTTTAATTCTCCACTTTGTAAGCTTTGTCGGCAGATATTGTCCCAATTCGCTTGGCCTCTTGAATGGAATTATTTGCTCGTCAATGGAATGGGGTTCCTCGGGGCTGACCTAAAGAAACTTAGAACGGATATGACCTGAGCCAGTTCACATCTTCCATTGAATCATTATTCCAAATAACAGAATAACGCTCATTGAAACTTTTATCTCTTCGGCAGTGAAGCAGAACTTTGAACTTTGACGTTATTGAATGCAAACACACAAATAAAACACAACTCCAGGGACTGATCAATGAAACATAGAGCCTAAACTAACGCAGAGGTTGCAAAACTAAGTTTGGGGTGCAAAGAAGCTACTTTGTGCAACTATCAGCACAAGAATTTCATTGTCAAAGAATTTTTGGAAGCATTCCTCTGGAGTCTCCAAGATGCCTTGAATTTACGAGGTTCCCATTTTCAAGGCAGATAATCCTTCTCTATCTCTAAATTTCCAGTTTTGTACTTACGATCTCTTCTTTGATTTTCCTGTTCTTGCTTTTTCCGGTTCCTGTTTCTGACTGGAGGATGGATTTTTCAACGAGTCATTGTCACATGGTTCAACGTTAACTTCCCTGTCACCCGTCATCCTGTTCCAATAAGAAGTGGCGATTATCCATTAGAGGCAACAAGTATGTGCTAGGATCATTGATAAGATATTCTGGAGACAGGAAGGCTGAACCAACGTCATCGTCATCGTCGGAGAAGTATGACAACCTATCATCTGGAGTGTCAAGATATATACTTGGTGGACTCTTTTGTGTCAATTCGGCGATTTTAAGCTCATTCTCTTAAATTTTTGTATCCGTCATCTAGGAAGATAACAAAAATTTGTATTCGCTTCATTGTTTTAAGCCACAGATGTCCTCGTGTTGTGCTTTTACAAGACGAGGAAATGTATGTTGCTACTGATTAAAATTCTTACACACTTCATGCTTAAAAGCTTGAGTAATTCCAAGAAACATATATTTTATACTCATGTGAAATGCAAGGAATCTCCCACCTTTTTGTTTTATTCTCAGCTTTAGCTTAGAAACTGTCTTCCAAATGTAACAAAATTGCTCCCCAAAGACATCAACCGACAGCCATCTTTCAGTCCCATCGAAAGATGCTGATAAAAGCAATATTTTTCATCGCAAGAAGACACCCTAAGCTCAAAAGTACAGTTTCGTTTTTTTTACAACAATTGCCTGTATAGGTTTGAAAAGCACTTCCTTTTTTCTTCCTGATCGTGTTAGGTGTTTTATATACTATATAAAAACTGGCATTACAAGTTCAAAGCTTAACTATTTCAGTATGTAATAAAAGAGAACGCAAGGCGTTTTAAAATTAAAAATTGATAAACATCGCAAGAACAAATTTACTCTAGGAAAATTGATTTAACCAAATGATTGTGAAGTCATCCTTCCAAATTCCTTTGTCTCAGCCCGTTTTTAAATTAAAGTTCCTCAAAAAATACGTAGTGAGGAATAAAAAACAGATAGACTAACAAAAATATTTGGCTAAGAGTTTAAGTTGAACTGCCATTTATAATAAAATGTTTCATTTCAAATTAGTATTTGTAGAATCATTCCTACACCAATGTGAGAATAATATTTCACTGGTTCTTCTGCCTCTAAATGAATCACAGATCACGCTCATAGTAAAATAGCTCGCCATTATTGTTCCGACAAAAATATTGTCAGGGTAGGACGAAGAAGCGAAAGCAAATTAAAACTAAAAGGATTTGTTGCGCTTTTGCATGGCAGAATCTCATAGCTCAAAGCCATTTACAACAGATTATGCTATTGTTGACAATTGGCTAACATTACTAAGTGCAGTTTTATCTAGTTCAAGACCTAGCAAAAAGTTTCTGGCAACGAACTGTAATCATGGAGAGACTCGTGTTATTATTAACCGACACTCTAGGGAAGAAGTAACCGTAGAAGTTTAAAGGAGGCCCTAGACTGTCAATCATTTTGATCAAAAGTTTTCATCAATCCATTGACGTGGGCTTCGATCGATCTTCAATCGATCCTTCAATCAGCCCTTCAATCTCAACCAAAGCTAATCTAACACACTGCTTTTGATCAAAATGATTGAGTCATTCAATCTTTCTATCAGTCACCGTCAACGTTTGACGCAAACATCAAACAGGTTCCCAAAAGGTCGTCGATTGACAGAAGCTTTTGATCAAAATGATTGATCGTCTAGGGCCTCCTTAAAATTACCCACTAAAAGCTAAAAGGCTGTGAAAATTTGAATTATTTCAGGAAAGGGTAGAACAGACGCGTGTGTTGATAAAAATGTAAACCTTCAAATTCAGAATACAAAAAAATCGTATAGCCAAACTTCCAAGCCCCTATCTGTAAAATTTAAATTTTTTAGTTTTATTCTGAGAAGGCTGATTAAAGATGTTTCTTAATATCTGTGCTTTTGATTTTTTGTTGTCCTCATAAGTATGATCGTATAGGTTTAATCATATAAAAATAGCAAAGAATATCGGCAGAAGGCTCATCTATCCAGAAATTGAAAGTTCTTGCACGTTTTATAAAAATAAAGATATTTTACACACCTTCAAAGCAACGTTTTCTGCCATTTTGTCGCACAAGACCACAATTTTGGCTCAAAAAAGGCCATAAATGTAGCATAGCGAATATTCGGAGGCAACCAATTGATCTGAAATTATCAAAAAATATATGACACCGAGTTATAATTTTGCATCCGCTATGGGGACTGGAGTAATTTGTATATGTTTAGGGGGGATATTCACGAAGCCTAAGGAACTCCGTTTGTATGCCCTAATTTCTTAACTTCTCATGAGCATTCAGGTATACTCAGAAGCAGCTGTCGCGCAAGGGAAGGGGGAGGGATTAATATCTAAATCCACCTTCATTTCTCGAATTTTAGAACAAGTGCTACAGTGTGATACCTCCTGCCTTATCGGCGATACTAAAAGGGCATGTTCTTATTTGCCTTACAATAAGGGGCTGAGGAGCTTCGAGGGCTTTTCGGAAAATATACAAGTTAAACCTCTTCCAGCTCCAACTTGTTTTGGTAAACCCCTTTGTCAGTGTGACAAGAGTGAGTAAGGTAGTTAAAGAGGCGTTTGCTTGATTTCTGCCGTAGGAAAAATACTTAGTGTTTGGACCCTTGGCCCTTATTATCAGATAAATGCCAGTTTTGGAGGTTAATTCACTTCTCTTTTTAATTTGAATGCTTCAACCCTGGTTCAATAAATATGCTTTTTCCCTGTTAATATTCTATCTCGGTTAACCCACTATGAGACGTCTTGATAGAATCCCCTGATTAAGAAAGGCCTCAGAAAAATGCAGTCGTTTGATGACTCATTTAGAATGAAATTACTTCAAATTACCTTGTTTAGTTTGATTTCAGTTCTTCTCTTTGATTCGTGAAGTTAACCTGAATAGTAAGCTTTTTTTCAACTTTTACTTCTGACTTCTTTTTGAAAAGCCCAGGTAGAGTCTAGACATAGCAAGAGGGTAGAGTTTGGTATAGGCGAGGAGGTCTTATATTACTCGAGATAGTTTTTATGAGAGAAAGATAGATTTTTAGAAGGAGAGTTCTGGGCTTGATGTCGTGGGCCCATGCACTAGCAGAAATGCCTTACATAGAGTGCACTTGTCAGACCTCTTACTGGGTACAGCTTTGGTAAGCCCAAAAACAAGAATACTACTGAGGGAAGAACTTGTAGAAACTGTTGAACGTCTTGACCGCGATTAGTACCGTCAATGCTACACTAGTAATGTATACTAATGCCATTAGCAGTGGCATTGGTGACGCTGTGCTACCTACATTGGAGTCATTAGGAGACTAATACTGGTAGCAAAATTACTAGCGCTACTATCAAAATGCTGATAGTGAATCGAACAGCCATTTTGGAAGATACAAACTATTTTAGCCCATATAATAGCCTATAAACATTGTCCAGAGGAACATTGAATTAATAACCCTATTACTAATTGAAAATTTGACGAGCCTGGCTCTACTTAAGGAAAACGAATTTTATCAGCGAGTCACATTGTCGGTCGCTGATAATTCGTAATAGTATTTATTTTTGTCATTTATTTTTTATCGTTATTTTTGTCAAGCTGCAATTGTTGGGTTGTGATGATTGGTTTATTAATCAAGCGATATTACCGACATATATAGTGCTTAATTTTGAATCCTTTTGAAACTTAATTAAAATTTTTGAAGAAAGATAATGCTATTCGAGCAGGGATATAATTTTCTATGGTGCAGGGGCGGAAACTGCCTGTACCGGACTTCGGTTTGGCCCAGTCCCACGACCCCAGTTTACCCACTACGCATCTGAAATGTAGTTTCTTCCAAAACCTTGTCAAAACTAAGATAAACGTGCATAATTCCAGCATCAACAGAAATAGATAGGTTTTTTAGTAGATATTTCTTTATATAACTATCTTTAGTAGATATTTCTTTATAAGTTATTTTTATACATTACTATAAAGTACCTTTACAGTACTTTCAAAGTACTAAATATTACCTTTATGGTACCATACGTCTAATGTTTTTAGTTTTTACATTCACTTTCACATGATTTGGGAAAATTGGCTCCAACATTGCCCTCCCGCCATGATCTTACGAAATTATGCCAATAATTTTGTGCATGAAAAATTCCGGACTCATAAAGATGGAAAATGGAAAGAAAGAGATACCATCCGTAGAAAGGCAGACAAAAGTGAAACAGAGACTGAAGAAGGAGCAAGAGAGGGGGAGGAAAGGACTAGGAAAGCAGATAGAGAGATAGATGAAAGAGAAAGAAAATTTCATATTGATGTCTTTGAGAAAGACCACCAGAAATTTGTAAAAACCATGAAAAATCTAGTAAAAGCTTGATGGGGAGTTTTGGAGAGTAATACTTAATTAAAAGCAACCCATAGGCCCCCAATAAGCTGAAATGATCAGCTAGGGATCAATTGCGAGAGAATGAGACGCATGAAAAATTTAATTCCTAGGTGGGAAAACATACTAGATTGTTGACTAGGAAGGCAGGTGAAGCGATCAATAAACAAAAACGGGAGGCGAAGCCACCCTGTCAAAAAACAAAATATTTAATATTCCAGTTCGGAATCTGGTAAAATGTACTGCTCCAGGTAACCGAATAGGAGGCGGCAACAAGCAGGCACTATGATAAGGCATTTAGTTTACCATAGAAAAAAAAATTATTCATATGCACTATAGCTCATAAAGTCCAAGAAATTTTAGTCCAATACGAAA
The DNA here is from genome assembly GCF_032884065.1 of Artemia franciscana. NCBI lineage: Eukaryota > Metazoa > Arthropoda > Branchiopoda > Anostraca > Artemiidae > Artemia > Artemia franciscana. Next base: position 608,450 of record NW_027062705.1, read on the forward strand.
AACACAAAGTGGGAATTTAATTCCCCTTTATCCTGACCCCTTATTAATGTGGCAAGCCCGAAACGAGAATACCAACGAGGGCAGACCTTGTAGAACCCTTGGCCCGTCTCAACCGTGACACCATACATTAGAAACATCAGCACTAGCACTGTGCTGCGTATATTGGCGGCACTAAGAAGCAACTATTGGTAGAAGCGGCTGTCAGGAAACAAACACTGGTTCCAGATGGTGCTAAGAAACAAATACTTAGTATGATGATGCTTGTTAGACTAAGAGGTGTTGTTAATAAAGTATTAAGAGAAAAATCGCATGAATTTAGAAGGAGAGAGGATGTGTGGAACAGAGTTTTCTTCTTAGAGAATAAAAAATTAGGTAAACTATCGTACCTCTTTACCCTCAGTTTTATAGATTATTAACAGGAATTTGATTCAACTGAAAAAAGTCCTTCAGCAAAGGTTTTTTGGGTCTGCCCTCCCTAGTTGAGAAACGTTAAAACTTTAAGTGAATAAAAATTATGCCATATATATTGTCTCTTCCTCAGCCCTCCTAAAATAAGCATTAAAGTTTGCAGAACAGTCCACAAATTTTCTCCAAAAATTTTCTAGGACCATTAGTTTTATACGATCATCCCTGGAAAAAAATGAAACAAATGAACACGCATCTGTGATCTTTCTTCTGGCAAAAAATACTAAATCTCATATTTTTTGTGCATAGGAGCTTCAAAAATCGATAGTAAATTCTCTAATATAAGAACTTAGAAAACAAACTTTTTTGATTGGCACCCAAGTGCTGATCTCCTGATTAACTGCGCTTGGCCAGCAGTGCAGTGCGTGGCTGGGGTAAATCATCTGACACTTCTCCCGATTTCCCTGCACACCAGATTCATCCAAGTACCCAGTAAGAGTTGGTTTGGCTCTAGCTGAGATTTCAGAGACACACTATTGACCCCGTTTCCACACCAAACAACCAGCGACATCAGGACTCGAGCCCTTCTTCTCAGGATTTGAATTCCAGTGCGCTAACCACTCCGACTCTCTGACATGTTGAATCTAATGGTGTAGTTTTAAGTAAGATCGTTTAATGTTTTGGTATTTTTTCCTCCATTTTTGTGAGAACATGGCGGAATAAGAAGATTAGGTCGCTTTAATTAAGACTGAATAAGCATAAAAAGCTGATACAAAACAGCAATATATTTGACCTACCAGACAGCTCTACTTACTTGGATATTATTGTTAGAATATATGGTGAATGCAGTGTGTGGATTGTGGAGAGCTTTCCATGTCATTCTTTACTGGTAGAGAAGGAGAATCTTCAGAAATAGTCTCCCCCCTTCCTCTTGACATCTTGAGGATACTGCGATTCCTGACAGCATCTAATATTCATATAAGATTTTCCAAAGCCGTTCATTTTGGATGTACTAAATAATACCTGTTTTAATCTTCTTCTTCCCTAGACGTACGCTGCTGATATTTTCTTTGCTCAAACATGGAAGGATCACAGACTCAGACTGCCAGATAACATGACTTCAGAGTATCGGCTTCTCCCCGTAAACTGGCTCAATGACATGTGGCGCCCTGACTCATTTTTCAAGAACGCAAAAAAAGTTACATTTCAAGACATGACTATACCCAATCACTACATTTGGCTCTATCAAGATAAAAGTATTTTATATATGGTAAAGTAAGTACAGTCATTTTTGTTTGAGTGCAAAAACAAATCTATATGTATTGTATTTGGAACATGATCAGTGAAAAATCCTTTCTGAGGCTAAATATTTATAGTTCTTATTTTAGGAAAATTCTCAAGGGCCACAAAATAACGTGTTTCCTTGAACAAATACTTTTGCAGGGGTTTCGGAGGTCCAGTTACCCTATAACATGTTTTTTGATGATAAAAGCATTTGCAAAGTCGGTCTCACTCTGAGACAAGAACAGCTCCCCCGATGTTAAGCTATTGTATGTAGGACTGCTACAATTCCCATGCTACTAGCATACACTGAACATTGAACTTTCATTTTTGATTGCTTCTGCAGAGTACTAGTTTCCAGTAAACTCTAACTATAATAATATTTTTGCTCAGATTCTAAAAACATTGAAAATAAATATCAGTAAATAAAGTGGTCAAGGAAGGATCATAATTACGAAGGATGCGTAGTTTGATTTGTATTTAACATATTAGAATTGTGGTTAGGTGCTAGAAGCAGGAACAGTAATATGGTTTTATACATTTCGTACCTCATCGTTGAGTTCAGCATATTGAGAATCTGATGATTTAGAATCTAGAGATAAACGCTCTTTTGCCGGAAAGATCAAAAATACTAATTCATTTTAGTTTTTTAAACCACATCAACTTGCATGACAGTTTTCTGTGAGATCTTTTCAAATAATTTTCTACCCTCAAAAAATTTTCTAATCTGGTTTGCCCCCTCGTCATTTACGAAAAATTCTGCTGATACCCATGATTGGCCCTTTCAACTTGACTCCAAAGTTGAATGAATTAGTATTTTTTCCTTACGATCCCCATGTGTCACCTATCTTTTCCCAGCAGTAATTAAGTTTGTGGGAAAAGATTTCCCTCGGTCCTGTTATAGGAAACCAATTATATTAGAAATTTAAATCATACCATGTTAAAGCGTAAACTATACTCTGAATGATAATTATTAGACAAAAATTGGCTATATAGAAAACTAACGGTGTTTTGTAAAAATATATAGTTTTTACAGGAAAAAAGAAGCCAACATTTTCTAGAATTGAAGTCTTTAGAAGTAAAAAGAATGTTCAATTAATTTCTTTCATGGATGGGTAAGGTTGGAAACAGATTTTGAGATAGTTTTGGGGGGGGATATCTCCAACTAAATGTTGTACGTTTAAATTTACCTCTCTGAAGATTAAAACTATAGAATTTTGACATTGTGAAAAAAATTATCAATCAGGCTATAATTAATGGAATTTGAATGTGCGATAATGGCTTCGTTGTGCGAAGCCTTTCAGCATAAGTTTTGGGCTGTTCATGTTTTGAAAGCACTGAGCTATCTGACAGGGTTGTAAGCTAAAATAAATGATCTTTCTAAAAATATTTCACGATTCATTTGAACACACAGCAAATAATGTGCCTATTAACAGTGTTAAACCTCCTTTGTTTGTGATAAACAACTCTAATTTTGTTAATGTAAATTAAGATAAATTGAAATTAAGTTTGTTAGACTGCTGTTTTGGTTCCTTATGCGTAATTGAGTGTTCCACTAAATTTGAGAAAAATTTAGCTGTTTTTGGCACTCTCGTGTCACTTTCATTATACTGTGCAACTCTGACTTGTATCTAGTTTACACTTTCTTTTCCTTTAAGTTGAAAATTTTTTTATTTTGCCTGTTTTAAGCCTTTGCCAATCCCTTTCATTACCAATCCCGTTTCTTCCTGACAAAAGTTGGAACATCTTTTTTAGATTGACTTTTTTAGATTTTCTTTTTTTAGATTGACTCTAATTTTATCATGTGCAATGAATTTCAAAACATATCCTCATGACACACAACAGTGTGCGATGCAGATTGAGAGCTGTAAGTAGAATTTATTCCTCCATTTTACTCTCCTACCTGTTGCATTCTTTTATTGCCTTTTCTCCTGTTTTTTCCTATTTCTTAAAAACAGGGTTAAGAAGGACAAGGGAACTGCCATTCAAATAGTTGCTAGGAAATCCCTTCAACCTATAGAGAGGACCGCTGTTGCAACCGCTGTTTTAGTTAAGAGGCGAAGACACTACAGGAGGCCTTGCTGTGACGAGGCTTTTCCAGAAGAAACGTCCTATAAAGAGATTAAATACTGGAGAAACTAGATCCTCTACTATGGAAAACCTGTTGTCGAAGACAATATTACCATTTGATAAAGAAACATCATGAAAGCATGGCTTTCTATCGCTAAGACTAACAGAAACTTATAGAGACAATGGTGTTGCAAACGTCAAACAACAAATGTCCAAAAATCCTTGAATGCTAAATATTAGACAGAAGAGAGAAAATTTTTTTTGTAGTAGAATACTTATTATTGGGTATCTTCTTTCATTTATACTTCCTCTATAAATCAAGTTCTAACCCTAGATATCTTACCTACATAGATAAAGTTAATATATAAAAAAAATGGAACACAATTAGAGGTAAACAGCCAATACCCATAACAACTCGGGAACACATAGCACCTTTTGGTTTGTTCTGGTACATGTATCGTTGTCAGAATATACTCTTGGGAGAGTTTGGACTCTTGACCGAGTAGAAAATCCCTAATCGCTCTTAGCTGATTGGTTAGTCAAGACTATGACATGATCCCTCTTACTGCTAAAATCTCTATGTGAACAACAGATAGTTTATATAATTCAGGACTATTACTTCTGGTGGTTTGGGGATAATGCTAACCCTGGGGCATATTGATTTGACTGTTCAACCCTTTTGGACCGTTCCCCTTTGGAGTCCTTCCTCCTGAAAAATAGTAAATATACAACTAGAAGTTCAACTTTCTCTAGTTGCACGAATTGTAACCATATATCTTTTGCCAACCTAGTTGAAATCAAGGAAAAAGGTACGTAGTAAATACAAAAGAGCTGACATCCATTCGGTAACGAATGTAAAGGGTGATTCATGTGAGAGATCTTGTTCTTGGACTTAAACACTGTAAGATGTTGTTACCAATTGGTAACAACGAGACAAGTTATCAATTGGTAACAACGAGACAAGTTACCAATTGGAGTAGAGAACAGGTGAATGCGTGCCACCAACTCTGTAATGGATTACTCGCAAGAAAAAGATAAATTAAGGATGATTCATTAGTTTACAAATGGTACCAAGCAAGTACAATTACTCACTAATGCACAATTAAGATTAGCTGGCCACGTAATTATATATCAGAAATCTATAAACACCCAACAACGATCCCTATAAGTTCAGAGCGACACGAAACCCAGGATCCGACATACCCTCTTTTTTCAATATAAAGCCCATGCAGAAACAGTTACCACTCTGCATATTTTACTATTTTGCCTCATTGCTTTCTGGTTCTCATTTTACCTCCGAAAATATATTTTTTGGTTCTTCTTCTCAGTTTCTTCAGTCGAGTCTATGTCAATGCTTAAGTGAGTATATTTCACGTCTCCCTGCACATGAAACCTGTTTATATTTATTTTTCTCCCATACGTGGGATCTGTTCCAGGGCACACCACAACATAAGGCCAACGAGCTTTTCAAACGGGTCATGGTAACAAACTATAATAAGACGCGAGCCGGTTCAATAGTTATCGAATCTCTAAAAAACTAATTTTGATACCAATATATACATCAAATGAATCAAATTTTTACGCTGATTTTAAATATATAAGTTTCATCAAATTTATTTTTATCCATAAAACAAGTATGAGAAAATTTACCTTATTTTCGAAGTAAAGACAGAAAACCCCCTAAAGGTCATAGAATGTTAATGAAAATTACACCTTCAGACTCAAAGTATCAGAAAAACCCTACTGTAGAAGTTCCAAGCTCCTATCTGCAAAAATGTGGAATTTTGTATTTTTTGCCAGAAGAAAGATCACGGATGTGTGTTTATTTATCTTGTTTTTTGTTGTTTTTTTTGTATTTTTTCCCGGGGATGATCGTACCAATCAAGTGGTCCTAGAATGTCATGAGAGGGCTCATTATAACGAAAATTAAAAGTTATAAGAGTTATAGCATTCGAACTTTAATGTAAAGAGCGAGGTATTCACGAGGTGCAAACTCCCTCATATACCTAATAAAAATATATGAAAATAGAAGCTATTGCGCTAGTTAATTTGTAAATTACGCACATTAATTACTAATAAAAAACATTCTCAGTAGAATAGTACATACTATAGAAAGTAGAATTTTTAAGTAACCAAAATATTGGAGGGCAACTAGGTCCCCTTCCTCCTCTCTTTTTTCAAAATCATTCAATCAAAACTTTGAGAATGCCAATAAGGCAAAAACAAGTAAAATTAATATGCAAATTTCATTTTAGTTATTCATATACGTTGAGCCAAAATCAAAACCTCCATTAATTCACAAACTTTCAGAAATTAAATAAAAAAACAAGTTTTTTTTAACTGAAACTAAAGAGCGACATTAAAACTTAAAACGAACAGAAATATTCCATATATGAAAGGACTGTCCCCTCCTCAATACCCCACTTTTTACGCTAAAGTTTGACACTTTTTCACAACTCTACATTTTAAAACAATAAAAAACTTTAGCGTAAAAAGCGGGGTGTTAAGGAGGAGACAGCCCCTTTCGTATATGGAATAATATCTGTTCAATTTAATTTTCAATGTTGTTCCTTACTTTCACTTAGAAAAACTTTATTTTTTTTGTTTATTCTGGCACACCACATTGAGGTCCCTTATGTGGGAATATTCTTTGTGAGGCACAATTTTTGCTCCAGGGCTATCAACATTTATACCACCCGCCTTTTACTGGGGTGGCCTATTTTGCTTGAGATCATACTCTATCCTGATTAATTTTGTCTTCCAATCTCATAGAGCAAAAAATTTAACATAAACCAAATTCACTCAAGAGCTTGTTGTCTGGTGCAACAGTAATGCACTATTTGTCTTCTTTCATTCATTTGCTGCGTCTTGATTCGCGCAAGTTTTGCAGCCTCAGCAAAACTTGTGTCCTTTTCTCTCAGCCGACTGACAAGGCATTTTCTTATTCCTTGGCCTTTTTTCTTCGCTTTACAGTACCTTTGCCATTGGTACCGGCAACAACACTAAGAATAATCCCCTCATTCTCCGAAAAAGGCTTTTAAACAATTGGTGCGCTCTCAGGCAATGAGTCTTGAGAGAGGATTTGTCTATTTCGTCTTGTCCAGTTTCTAGAGGAACCTTTCACGCTGGTGTTCAGCCACTCAGAATATCCATTTATTTAATATTGAAAATGTACCCCACCGTGACGGCATCAGAGAGCATGGAAGAATATTATAGCTTACCAAATACAGTAGGCAACAGGTAGGTAAACTTGCCTTTGACTGAGTTCCTCTCTTATTGGCTAATGGAAATTGACACTTAGTGGAAATACCGACCTCGACAAAGATTTCCATTTCCTTGCGGAAGCAGCAGCGTAGTTAATTTATCTTGGACGCTCCAATTAAAACACTTATGCCTTCATTTACTAATTTCAGCTGTAGATGGAGTTTTAAGTTCACACCTTGCTAGCTTTTCCTTGCTAGCTCAGCCTTCCCATCCAAATTAAGGCTCTGGATCTTTGCCTGACAACAATCTAAAAGTTTGTGCTTCATATTGAATAGGTCCCCCTTGCTAGTAATTTTAACCTTAAAGATATAGAATATGGTCCTCTTTGAGTCGTATAGGTTGGATTTTATTAAGGGAATTTGTTTTTATTGAATGTTTACATGCCTGTGTTTGATATTCGGAATTCGCCAAGATTACGAACTATGATCCTAGGCATACTAGATCTATACCATACTATAGACAAGTTTTAGATAATTTGGCTTTGATTTTTTTATGGCACTTGCTATTTATCAAGTGACATATAGCAATCGCAATTTCTGTCCGTCGGTCTGTCTGTCTGTCTTTCGGTCCCAGTTTCGCTAGTTCATTCACTTCCATAGAAGCTAGGACGATGAAAGTTGGCAGGCATACCAGACCAAATTAAATTAGGAATAGTGTCTTCCCCAATTCGACCATCTGGGGGGGGGGGGACGAATGAAGGAGATAATTGAAAAGAATTTTATTCGCCGATAAAGCAAATGATTGTCCTTCTAAGTGTGGCCTGCTGGTCTAAGAGTATGATTACCGCTTAGGGTACAACAGGTCTCATGGTCGAATCCTGGACCACCCCCATTTTTACATGAAGAAGATCCGAAACTAGATACGTGATCAATATAGTGATCGCTGAAAATTGGCAGGCATATCAGGGAGCGTACCAAATTAAATTAGAAATAGTTGCTTCTCCGATTCGACCATTTGGGGGGGGGAGTGGAAGGAAGGTTAATTTGGGAATATTTAAAAAGTGAGGTATATTTAACTAACGAACAGATTATCGGTTCTTAATGAAATTCGATATTTAGAAGGATCTTGTGTCTCGGAGCTCTTATTTTAAATCCCGAGCAGATCCGGCAATATTGGGGGGAGTTGCAGGGGGAAACCAGAAATCTTGGAAAACGCTTAGAGTGGACAGACCGGGATGAAAAGTGTTGGGGAGAACAAGCGCAAGTCCTAGATATGTGATTGAAACAACCGGACCGTATCTGTTCTGTTTGTGGGATTTTTCTACTGTTTTAGCGATTTCGGTGCTTCTGGACGTGCTAAAACGATAAAATTGGTAGGCGTGTCTGGGACCTGCACAAATTGACTTAATAACTGTCGTTTCCCCGATTTGACCATCTGGTGAGGGGGCTGGAGGAAGGGGAAATCGGGTTAGAAATGAGGTATATTTTCTAACCGATGGGTGTTTGGATCTGAATGAAACTTGATATATAGAACGATGTCATGTCTCAGATGCTCCGTTTTTGATTCGGATCGCATCCGGGGACATTGGAGGAAGGGGAAAGCGGGTTAGAAATGAGGTATGTTTTCTAAATAATGGGTGTTCGGATCTGAATGAAACTTGATGTATAGAACGATGTCATATCTCTGATACTCCGTTTTCGATTCAGATCGCATCCGGGGACATTGGGCGCTGGAAGCGGGAAACGGAAGTCTTGGAAACCGGAAATCTCGGAAAACACTTAGAGTGGAGATTTCAGGATGAAACTTGATGGGAAGAATAAGCACAAGTTCTAGATACATTATTGACATAACCAGACCAGCTCCGATCTCTTTGGGGGATTTGGGAAGATTTCTAGTGCTTTGGCGAGTACAAGAATGAGCACAAGTCCTAGATACGTGATTGACGTAACCAGACCGAATCCGATCTCTTTGGGGGAGTTGGAGGTATTTCTAGGGCTTTGGCGAGTTCGGTTCTTCTTGACGTGCAAGGATGATGGAATCGATAAATCTAGTACCTAGTCTAATTTTAGGTTCCGACCTTGTTACAAGTGCTATATGAGGTCTTGACTCATCCAACCTCGTCACATATCATTTTTATATATCCTACTATATATCATTTTTATCCTATATTTTCTATAAATATAGCTTTGGCTATTCTGGAACTGCTTTAACATACGGCAGCGTTTTGTTTGGATTCGTTTCTCCTAAGTGGTTAAACCTAAACTAAACACAAGATATAAAGAAAAGCTTAAAAAGAAAAGAATTTAACGCATACAAGAGTAGCGACCGAATCACCAAAAGGTCTTTGAACTTTGTCGAAAATGCATTATAACTCGAACATTTTCCTTTTGTAACTTTGGTTAATCCCGAATTGCCTAAAACTTAAGCAAGTAAAATAAATATATATTATAGCGTCACTGTAAATTCATAAGTACATTCTGACTTTTTTTTTCTTTGATGCTAAGACAATTAAAACACATAGCCCGAAATGTTATAATTTTTTTAATTGTAACAGTTGTTTAGAATCGATCAGTAATAACCATCCAACTTCTATATTCGTCTTTTTGAAAGTTATGCTTCTATAGAATAAAGCCAAAACCTACAGTTCTTTTCTGATTAAGCAAGAAAATCTGTTTATATTCTGTGAGAAGACAACCAAATAATAAATTGTTTCTTAGACTGCATCATTGCTCCCAAAATTGATAAAATGCTATTTTCTCTTTGAAGACAAAATTGAATCACAACTCACGACTGAAAACTTCGTTTTCGAGTAAGCAGAAAAAAAAAATCCATTCTCACTGTCTATTGAGCTCTAATTTGATTCCCTTTAAACAATTTTGATTACCAGAAAACATTTTGATAATTGGCTGCTATTTTGAAAATCTCCTCAGGTCTTGAAATAGAAAACGTTTTACTATTTGCTGAGCTTAAACTTCAAATTAATAGAAAAGGAGTTTTTCAAATCAATTAGAAAGGTCTGCTTCTCCAAGAGACATAAAAGGGAAGAATAAACTTAAATCGGCAAAAAAAATATGAAAGGATCATTAAGGGAAGATATGCCTATCACCTAGCTAGAATATAATGGAATTTTTTTTTACTCTTACCATAGAAGCCATCAAAGGTGCAAGATATCTCGCTTTTATTTTATAAACTGGAAAGATAGCCATTTTAATTCGAGTAATATATTGTTTTTTTTTTTCCTGAAGCCGTAAGGATATATTTTACTAGGGTATATTTAATATATCTCAAAAGCATATGCCCTAACTGCTTTGTGTAAATAATAAAAAGGGGTAATTTACAAAAATCGTTATGTAAATGAGTTTTCAGAAAATTTGAAGTCTCCTTTTCTCTTACAAAAAAAAACAGAAAAGGGAAAGAGAAGTTTTGCATGAAAAGCTAAATGCATGGAAACGTCATGCTTAACGTTATGCTGAACGTTATGAATAATGTTATTGTGCTGTTACTAGCTTGAAAAAAACAGCAAATCTAGGAAAGATAAGCATTAAACTGTATCTAGCTGAATATAAGCAGAAATTGCGCTTTTTATCTTTGACAGCAAACGAGACCTCGAGGAAGATTCAATTTTTTTTTCTTTTTTATTATTATTATTGGGATGAGACGGCTGTCAGTAACGTTGGCATCAATGGAAATGAGTTCTCGGCAAGGTAATTATGTTTCGTGAAATGATACTCTCCTACTCAATTCTGAAGCATGAAAACTCTCTACTTAAGCCATTAATCTATTGTTGCTATCTGCACAAGAATATAGGAATTAGTAGCAATGACTGAATAAATTAATGTCTTGTCTTCAACAAGAGCCAGTATGATGCAAAAGTGTATAATACACTTAATTCTGAAAAAGCCTATATTAAGTTAAAACAAGTCTTTAATTATCTTTTCAGATCAAAATTGGCAAACTGAGGCTTAAACCTTCTTATTCATCGTGAACCATGTTGAAGTGAGACCAATACCATTCTATTAGATTGTGCATATTATTGGCCGCTCATTTAACGTCAATCAGCCCACATACCTAATTAAAGAGTGATATGGCTTCACTGTATTATTTATTTTTCGTTTATTTTGACCAGGCAACTTTGTATGGAAAGGGTTGTCATATAAATTTGGATCGGCTCGTATAATTTTAAACTGAAGGTTTTGGTGCTCTGTACAAGAGTCAAAAGTACTTTAACGGCAATCAACTACATTGCACACCTTTTTAGAAATTTACTTCCCCATCAATCCCAAAGACATTCTGTCAAACTTTTAGGCAGGCATTTTGTTTAGAATAGCTGAAAAGTGCAATAACTATAACTCAGGAGAAGACATAGCCTCCGAAACCTCTGGAGAAAATAGTGTAAATGATGCAATTTGCCCCTTGTCACGCATATACAAATTTCATAAATTGGGAAAGGTGGTATAATTGATCGTGGATGTCCAGTAAGATTAAGGATAGTAAGGTCAAACTTTCACAGAATCTCGGGGTACGAGATCTGGAATGTTGAACTCGTAGATCAAAATTACACTGTGTGCATCCAGATTATCAAAAGGGCATTTCTGGGATATTTCAGGAACAGCTAAGGGCTTTACATTTAAAAATATCAGAGCATATCTGTTGCAATTTGGAAAAAAGGCAAAAAATGGAGAAGGGTTGTCAAAAGGGCACATTTGCAATATCTCATGAATGGTTATGAGCATGAAAATTCAACTTTCAGGGACGTTGGGTGAGATATTGAGGTGAAATTTAGATTGTGGTGTCAAAAGGCCATGCCTGCTGTCAAAAGGCCATGCCTGCAATATCTCGTGAAAGGCTAAGGCTATTAAGCTGGAACTTAAAAGAAAATTAAGGAGGTCGTTGAAATAAATCAAAAGACACTTTGTGCATCTAGGTTGTTAACAGGAACAGTATCACAGACATGGCCTTCAATACTAAGTATAAGCTTTTCGGGGAGCCAGATGGGGATGTCGTACTAAATCAGCAGAGACTATGTGTATCAAGGCTATCAAAAAGGAGTATCTGAAATATATAGGATGCCAAGGGTATTAAGTTAAAAGCTTTCAGAGAATTTTGAGGGAAATACTGAATAAAATTAATAGTAGTTATGCACATCCAAGTTGTCAAAATAGCACTATATGTAGTATGTCAGGGACAGCAAAGGATATTAAATTGAACAGTTCAGAGAGTATTGAAGGAATTTTTTCAACTAAATCCTAAAACTTGAATGCATCCAGTTTGTGAAAATGATATATGGTCCAATGCTTAGGAAGTAACTAAGAGAAATGAGTCACAAATGTCAGGGGAAAAATCAGGGAGCTTGTCAGGGACAATTTTAGTGGTGAACTAAGTCAAAAAACCGTATTTTTACCCTGGTCTCCCAAATGGTGTGTCCTCAATATCTTAGGAACTCTTAAGGGTATCAAGTTGAAACTTTTTGGGATATTGAGGGGGATGTAAAACTTAATCATAGACACTGTGTGTTTCCAGTTTCTAAAATAGTTTATATGCAACATCTCAGGGACAGCTAAGGACCCAGCTTAAAATAATAAAGTATATATGCAATGTCTCAGGTATGGTTAAGGGCATGATAGTACAGGCAAACTAGAGTTTGATCCCAAAAAAGTGCAAAAGAAATAATTGTATACCGTGTTGCAGAGAAAAAAACCTGAAAAACAGGCCAAAAGTTGCACATTGTAGATCGACGCAAAACTAGGCTTTTGTGTATTGTGTCAGTTTTTTCACTTTTCGAACAAACAATTTAAGTTCCGTTAATTGTTCGTTTTTCTTGAACTGAATTATTATTCCAATGTAAAAAGACAAGATGAGTGTCATGGAGTCAAATTTGGTGTTCGGTATATAAAAAAAGTTTCGTAATCATTGATTTAAGATTTTTACGCTTCTCGTCGTTGTGACCCCCTTCTGTTTACCATACAATCTTTGCTGGCTAAATTGTCGGTTTTGAGGTCTAATAATTAGTTTGACTAAATCTGATTGTGGCTGGCTCCATCACTTGATGGGTCGGCCTAAAAAAAGTGATTGCAAGATGCTTATTAATACATGAATGATACTAGAAAAGGGAAATCATCTATGAAACAAGTTTTCAGCAGCCGACATATCCCTCTTAAGATAAATTAGTATCAACACACTTACTAGTCTTCACACCTGGTAAAATTATCGAATCAATTTCGTCAACATTTGAAAGACATACTCAAACTCCGACTAGTATTCACAACTTATTCTTTTGATTCAGAAATCTGAGCTTCGACGTTCTCCTCATCGTTATAGCTTTCGATTCTTGGAGATTTTAGAACATGCTGTCCCTTAGGACATCTTAAGTGCTGAAGTGCAAGCTAAGTTGTTTTTAAAGCAGCTACATGTCGTTAAGCAGCATTCCAGTTGACAGGAGTACTTCACGATTTTCAGAAGCAGACGAGGGACTGGTGGGATGTCAGTAGTCAATGGAAACAAGAAATTATATTTATTTTCCAACCCCATTCCCCGGCTTCAAGTTTAGAATCAGGATCTCCACTCCATAACTGAAATTGATAGAAAAACCTGTAACTGTGGAATTTAGCCGCATCAGGAGTTGTTGGTAACTGTTCTGGGTGGACTAATGTGCTAACAGTAGTAACTTTCTTTTTACACACTTTCCTACGGAGCTCATTCAGATTTCTCCCTTTTGATTAGCCATGTATCATAAGAAGAGCGTTCTCTCCAGCAGCCCTTGCTTCCTACTTTGAAGCTGACTTCGGCATGAAAACTGCAGCTGATTTGCGAAAATTGGCATCTACCATTAGCTCCTTCAGAGCAAGGCCTTTTCCCATATTGAGGATCCATGAAGTAGAGTCACAGTCTAAGATGCCATGAGCAAAAAAATCAGATGGCATGTCTCTTGGCCCAGCTTCTCTTTTCATTTATGAATATCCCATATTTGGGGAGCTTTGTTCGACTTTGGATCAGGTGCAAAGAATAGTTTCTTGCTTGATAGGTCACCATGATAGCACAATAGAACCAAAAGGTCAGTATCATCACCAATGACAATAGCATCGTAATGCCGGGAAGAATCAACAGCAGCTTGCACAATTGCGACATTTGTATCACCTGGTGCCTGGACTACGACGAAGCCCTTTGGTCAGAGATAAACAGCCAACGCGCAGGTAAACCTGGATAATTTTTCTTGCAGGAAAAGAACTCATCCTTTTTTTACCTTCAGCTGCATATCTGCTGTGAAAAAGATCTCACGGCCGATGATGAGACTTCTCTTCGACTCGGCTGTGTCCTTTATGGTGGCTACGCCATTGTAGCCGTCGAACACAATAGCGGCAGATGGATACTTTTGGGTCACGTAAGTAGAATAATGATCAAGGATTTCAGAGTATATTTTATTTTTGGGCCATGGAAATCTGCACAGAAGAGCTCCACTGTCGATGACATATCAAATGCCTTGGGAAGGAGAATAGAGCGCTCCTCAAGATTTGAAGCCTGCGCTATAGACTTGGCCAACTCTGGCTTGTTCGGATACCGGAGCATACAAGAACTGTCAAAAAGTGATGCCAAATGAAAATGCTCAGATTCTGTGAGATCGAACCTCATTGCTAGCGACATGAACCTCTAAAAAAGGAGAGTAGGGTCTAGTCTTTTGCAATCGCTACCTGGATTTTGCTTTGCATTAATGTGAACTTCCTTTTGTTTACGTCAAAACACAAAATCAACGACCAGCTTTCCAGACATTGAGTCAATGATTTTTAGGCCTAAGTCCCTGGCAGGATTAACGCTGGCAGATCCGTAAGCTTTCAGACCGTTGGCGATATTTCTTAAATGAAGATCCCCATTAAATGGTGATCCTTTTTCTAGGAAATCGATGACGATCTGGGTTTCTTTACAGTGTCTTAGCTGCCTCGTCTCGGACATTTCCTTATATTGTTCACTAGTTCTGTAAAAAACGTGTGACATACCCTCCTTGCTTGCTTACTTATACTTAGATCTTCCTACGCCTGGGTATTGGTTGGTTCAGAACACCCCAGAAATTTTCATTCCAACGGTTCTAGACATCTACCTAATTGGTAAGCAGTTGACTAATTTTATTCTCTATGAAGGGGCAAGGGTTTGTCTCTGCACCGGAAAGCTTCTTAGTAAGCACATCACCCCAACTGGCTGCTCTTTCTGCCTCAGCTGCTATGATCTCAACATATGCTCTCTTGTCATTCCTGGCAGACGTTTTCACTCGCTTATGGACAAATTTATACTTCTTTTTAAAACTATAGCAGTATTGCCTATCGCTAGAACGACTAGATAAATGACTATGTGAATATTTATCAACAAGAGCTTCCAGATTTGTTCTTTCCTGAATCAGTTGCCAAGTTTCTTCACTAATCCACTCTTCCTTCTTTCGTTTTCATATCTAAGAACTTCCACTACAGCATCTCTTAGGCACTCCGATAGTGATTTCCAAAGGCAATCTGAAATTACTTCGTCAGAGCCATCGAGGTTTAAAGCGGCAAGCTATTTTCTAGCGCAAGATTATGTTTTTGACGAATAGTCTTATAACAGAACTTTTGGATATCAAATTTTTTTAACTGTAACTGACACCACCTTTCTTCACCACCTTCAACTTAATTTTGCATATGGTATAACTAGCTGGTGGCCAGAGAAGCAATCGGATCCACGGTAAGCTCTGACATCTTCAAGGGACCTTCTTCTTCGCTTGCTGATGAGAATATGGTTGAACTGGTTTCTAGCGGTACAATCGGGTGATTTTTACGTGCATTTGTGGAAAGTCTTATAGGGGTACCATGTACCTCCTACAATCATGTCATTAGTGACGACACAATAATCAAACAGTCACATGTCATTCTCACTGATTTCACCAAGTCCATTAAAACCAATCACCTTTGGCACATAATCCCGGCAGCAGCCCACTTTCGCATTAAAATCGCCACACACAAGCAATATACCGTGGCTATGAACTTTATTTGTGACATCACTTAGCGACTGATAGAAAGGTGTTTATCAGAGTCTTTTGAATCATTTGCTGGAGCCTACACTGGTATAAACGTCATTTTTGCCTGAGTAGTTGCAAAACGCGCTCAAGGGATATGATCATTGATTGGGTCCCAAGCAAGAACGCTTTTTTTCCCTTTTAAAGCACATGATAATTCTTGAAGTAAAGGGTCCCAACTTTTCGTGTCTCAGAAAGTGCAGCCAGATCTTTCCGATACTTATCAGGAATTCTCATCACATTATTGATCTGACCCATCTGAGTATCAGAGTTTTTTCCAAAATTTCAAAATCCAATTCGGAAAGTATCTTTTGTTGTCAAAAATTATGTCCAGGGGCGTTCAGTGTTTAGTATCTGAAGATTAGTCAGACTTCCGAGGCCATTCGTCGCTGATTTGATAATAGTTATTGTTTTTAAGGTGACAGGTTATTAGCCTGTTGACCAACCCTCACCAGTTTCTGGACTTGGAACCCTCAGTTGTGGTCTGAGAGAGCCAATAGGGCAACCCTGTTAACCTCCCGACCACACACCAGGTAGTTTACCCTCCATCAGAATATTTAGTGCAGAGCAAACTGGTCGAGACAGAACCCATAAAGACCTTTGAACCTATGTCATACCACTTCCATTGGTAAGGCCACCAGCCATTTTTGGACAACCTATAAGCTCCTGCTCAATGACAAGATCTGTGGAGAGCCCAGCCCCGAATCGACCAGAACGTTTGATCACATTTATCCCATTTTGGAAGGCTTAATAAACGGTAGGATGGGTTTCTTAGAGCTTGACCTTTCGCTGAACGTAAAGTTGGCAGGATT
Organism: Artemia franciscana; assembly: GCF_032884065.1. Lineage (NCBI taxonomy): Eukaryota > Metazoa > Arthropoda > Branchiopoda > Anostraca > Artemiidae > Artemia > Artemia franciscana. Next base: position 625,253 of record NW_027062705.1, read on the forward strand.
AGGTGTAATTGTTGTGCCCATATGCCGCCAGATAAGGTAGCATGTCAAAGTTGGATTTTAAGTGCAGGTCCAATGACCCAGAACGTTCGGCTCTTAAGAAATTTCACAGTACGGAAACCATATCGTAGTATTGGAACCAGAGTTTTAAGGTTGTGTAACGGAGAAGTTCCAGTCTCTTCCTATCGATGAATGTCACTTTTTTTCCAAGCAAAAGGGCTTCCTTCTCTATCTGCAACGGCCGCTTCTTTGTTCATAAGCTTCGTGTGCACGTTTCTGAATTCCAATCTTTCTTGTCATTGTTTTGACAAGAAATATTGAATATTTCATTGTCTTGTCCAATATTTCTGAATTCCAATATATCTTGCCTTTTATAGTCAAAGTTAATGTTTTGGTGATATAGTCAAGGAAACTTATTTTAACTACTTGGATAAGGCTATATATATATATATATATATACATATATATGTGTGTTGTTCTTTTATTTCATTTGCAGTTGTTGTTCCAAATGTGTTTAATATCTTCTCTGGTTCCGCATAGCTTTCTTTGTGGAAATGTCACCTCAATTCTAAAGCGGGGAAAACTCCCTTTTCATTGTTCATCTTATCGCCCTATAGCCACTACGTGTAACTTGAGTAAAATCCTTGAATATATTTTAATTCCTCATTTAAATGAAAATATAAATTTCGGATCGAATCAATTCGGGTTTCAAGCTGGTATTGGTTGTCAACATGCACACCGTTTTCTTTCTTCCGCCCTTAAGAATAGCATGGCTGAGGGGTCGCCACTTTATATGTGTACTTTGGACCTTTCTAAAGCTTTTGACAATGTAGTTCACAGTCAAGCTTTTTTCTCCCTTTTTAATAATGGTGTAAATCTTTCAGTAATTTTTCTTCTTCGTTTTTGGTATGAGAATTCTTTCCTCCGAATTAATAAATCTGGATCTCCGTTTGTCCGTTTATGTCGATGTGTCTAGCAGGGAGGGGTTTTATCACCTAGTATATTCAAAATGTGCATTTCTGGTATTTTAGATGAAATTAGATCAAATTATTTTATTGGACTCTCAGATGTTTCTTATCTTGCTTATGCAGATGACCTTTTACTTTTGTGTAAAAATAAGCAAGGTCTCTCGTTTATGGTCTCAAAAGTTTCACGTCTATTTTCTAATATTGGTCTCTCTCTTAATGTTGAGAAAAGTGAATTTCTAGTTTTTAATGGTCCGACTTCCTCTAATGCTCCCTTAGCTTGTCGCGGTTTTTCAATACACTTTGTTTCCACCTTTCGGTGGTTGGGTATTACTATTGCGAATTCAATTTCTTGCCTACGGCAGTGCACTGTTCGTGATGTTCAAAAGAAAATTCAAACGGGCTATTCTAAGATAGTTGCTAATCGAAGGAAGTATAATAGACGTGCACTCGGTAGACTATATGCTACATTTTGTGATCATTCTGTCCTTTATCTTTCTGGTCTTTATCCCCTTCTAAAGAAAAAAAATGTTAATCAGATTCGGATTTTTTATTTCAGATATTGTAAATTTTTACTTTAACTCCCCCCTTGGTATAGCAATAGGAAGATAATTCGTAAGTTTGAAAGTTGGCCCTCATGTATGGAAGGTTGTCGGAATCAGCTTTTTATCGTTTATCGCCTCATCATCCTTTGGTCCGTCTGTTCGGTTAATCTCATTGTAGCGTAATGTTTTTTCTATTTGTAGTGTATTTTACTTGTAGTGTATTTCATTTTTTTTTCTTTTTGTTACTCCACAAGTGCCATAACTTGTTGTGATGTGGGTTAAAAATAAAAATATATATATATATATATATATATATATATATATATATATATATATATATATATATATATATATATATATATATATATATATATATATATATATATATCCAAACTTAATACGAGTTTGGACAGCCTAACATTCGGGGTCATCTGTTAGCACAAGATGCTTTTCAAAGCGCGATTATCTTCTCAATAGATGTCTCTGTGAAGAGAAAAAAAGTAAAATAGTTCTTCGATATAAATTTCCAAGAATTTTACTACGTGCGGTCGGACACATTAGCTTATCATTTCAGACTGTAGATCTTCGGTTGAAATGATGACACAAACAAAAATGATCTCTTGCCTGTAAATATCAAGTCAATGGGAAAGGAGAACATTCACAGTGAAACTTTTTTAGCTCGTTAGGCAGCGGATACATCAAATGACTTTTTTGTATCTACAGATGGCAGGATATCAAGCACGGGCATTAACATGATTTAATAAATGATTACTCAGGGTAACTTTCAATTGTGACTTTTTAGCTTACGGCTTTATTTGACAAATCACTTGGACAAGGACGAAACGTTGATATAGTTTTTTGCATATGAAGGTGATGAAAGTGGTGCTTCCTTCTGTGTGTTAACTGGTCTTCTAAGCGAGCCAACCATAACTTATCAGCCCACTTTCGATAGACGAATCGACTAACTAGTGGACAAAGAGTGCTAACAGACACATGTCAAATGAAAATAAAAAGTGCATATTGACGAATATGAAACGGTTTTTCTAGTAAAAACTACATTAGGTTAGTTTTATTTTTGGGCTCAGCTCATCATATTCTGTCAAAACAATTGGCTTCTGATAGTATGGTAAAAAAGAGGTTACACCGATAAAAAGGGTAAATTCATATATTGATAATTATGAAACTTTTTCTGGTACATTTTACGTCAAATTTGTTTTCATTTTTGAAAACAAAGATGTGTAATGAAGAGCTCAGCTCTTCATTACACATCGAGACGGTACTTCATATACAGTTAAACGAACACTTACCGACAGTTAATCTTGTTTTTTTAGAAAAATTGAAAAAATTGACAGAAAAAGCAAAAAAAAAAAGTTTTGCATCAACCTAGAATGTGCAACTTTGGATATGTTGTTGAGCTTTTTGTCTCTACAAAATTGAATAAGATCATTTCTGTTGCAATTTGTTTTAGGTTGACCCACACTTTCGGCTAGTTTGCCTGTATTAAGGGCTGTAAAATTTAGTTGTAAAAATTTACCCCTAGTTTATGTGTAGCGTTTGTTATTGAGAAGTATACAGACATTTTTTTTTATGTGGGATTCTCAGTTTTGATGGGGAATTTTCACGGGGAGATTTTTCACAGGGAGGGAAGTTTCCAGGGATGAAATTTTCAGGAAAAAAGTATTTACACTTGAGAATTTGCCAGGATTCCTGTACCAAGTTCTTTTTATTTGACTTACTGTCTTTTTGCCGACTCAATTTTTGCGCAACTCTTAATGGGGAATTTTTTTGCAGGGGAAGGGAAAGCTCATAATTAGGAGGAGTAAGATTTTCGGGCATTATTCGAAAACAGTCATAAATTAAACCAAAAACGTTCTTCAACTGAACGTAATGAGCGACATTAAAACTTCAAACGAATAAAAATTATTCCGTATATGAGAGGGGATACCCCCATCTAGAAGTCTTGCTCATTAAGCTAAAGTTTCTTTACGCTCTTTATGCCAATTCTTTAAGAGTTGCAGCTGAAACACAAATTAATTTAAATAAGATGCTGTTTTAGAGTACTAAAAAACTTCAGCGTTACGAGCAAGGTATATAGGAGAGGTCAGCCCCCTCATGTACAGAGTAGTTTCTGTTTGTTTTGAATTTTAATTTTGTTCCTTACTTTCCTGTTAAAAAATACTTGCTTTTTTATTTATTTAATTACAAGAATACATTGATAAAAACAATCCTGTTCAAAGATGTATCGTTTTCAAAGGAGCACAAATGACTTTAAAGTGTTAGCGGGTTTTAAAGGGGAGGGGGTCAGAGGACGTATAGCTTTCAATCCAAAGAGTAGACATTTCCATTGAGATATTTCCATTGAAATATGGATATCCTTCTGTGTTGTTATTGCTGCTATGAGAATTAAAATACTCTGCTCATCAAAATACATATTTTTATTGATTTGGTCAGTTGACTTTCCTACATCTTATTAGATTTTCAAGACGCTTGAACGTTTTTTTCGTGTTTGTTTTTGTTGTTGTTTTTCTTTAGTTTGTAAACCCCTCTTTTCACTTTTGAAATAGGCGAAACTTGGAGCTTTTGAAATAATAATTGGGTTTTTCTCACCTCAAATGAAATTATAATTGGTTTTTTTCTGATCTCAAATTGAAAAATCCTTCCTTTTGCAAACGATTAACCGTTAGCAAAAACTTAAACCCCCAGAAAAAATTTCCGTTTTTGCTCTACTTTAAATTTATGGTTGAAAACACGCCAACTTTTGAATAAAATCCCAGCTGCAACACGGTATAAAGTTATTCAGTTTGGTTTCTGGATAGCACAATTTTTTAGTAAAATATTAAACTACATATAGCTGAGAAAAATGGTCTCTTTTCTAATAAGAAAATATCAACAAATTTATACAATGTAACAAAACGTCCTCTAAAACACTTTCTAAAACGCCCTCTGTAACAAACATGCCTCTAAACATCAATAAACAGGTTAAAAACTGGATAGTATCAACATTCCCTTCTTTATATTATATAGCATATACTTAAAAAATATGGCGATAAAAACTTGCTATTAAAAGAATGCTTTTACTATTCCTACAAAAAAAAATAAAATAAACAAACATAATTTTTTCCATCATAATCCTTTAAAAATGTCCGTGCAGAAAAAAGAATCCTAGTGATAAACGAAGAACCGTTCATGATATGCTGACAAGAATTCTTTTTATCCTTAAACGAAGGTACCGAATGAAAAAAAAGTGGACACTGACTATAATAAAAGGCGAGGAATCTGATAAATAAATTTCTTCCGCTCTCTTTCCTTATTACACAAAGGATATATTTGGCGTCTGAGAGATTGACATTGTTTTCTTTTATAAAGCCTTAACAGTGAGTGGAATCCAGGTTTCTGTATTGAATTTATTCATGTTTTATCTGTTGATACAATTAAAAAGAATTCTGGAATTGAAAGAATTTTGTTTCACTCTTTTTTTTTCGCTTTTATTTTTCTGAAATAAGTAGAAAAAAGAAAAGATTTACTAGGTCTAAGAATGGAAGTTGTATTTCAATGAGCTAGATACGGTAAAATCTTTTGACCTAAAAACTTTTAGCTCTTTTTTTAAGTAAACCATCTCTCAAGAGACTTCTAAGCCTTTATGATTTCTGAAAGGCAGTTTTGTCTATCTACACAGGAATATAAAATAGTATTAGCTTACAAAATCATAGCACCGATTAAAGCCGATGAAACCAAACTCTTTTTCTCTTGTCCCACGCCTTTGTGTCTTTAATGTAAACTTTTCGTCAATTAATTAACATAAAATACTTAGAACTTATCAGATTATAACTAGTTTATGCAAATGCTTAGGCTATGAATTTTATGCTAAATCAGAGCCCAATATTACTACTATTACTATAGCTCCGTGCATAGATCGCAGAACCGCCTTAACTTAGCAGCCAGCCAAATATTCCCAAATTTCTGCAAACTTCTGGCAAAAATCGGATCAGGCTTGCATCAAAGAATCACATCCAACATTGTTACCAATAATATTCCAAATCTTAGCCCCAGTCATCCAAATTTTGATCTTGAGGGGCCAAGCCTTTGGTGAAGAATTGGGATAAATAAGACCTGTTTCATCAAAGCTAGCTAGTTTCATCTGTGCTAGGCTGCACAATTTCTGGAGAGGAATCATTCGATTCCAAATCTTAATTTCTAGTACCCTTTCTTAATTACCATTTAAAATATTCCTCCAGGGATGCCTTGAACCCATAGTCCCTGTGGTATTGGTCGTACAATACGGAAGTTGCCTATTATTCAAAACTAGATTATTTTAATGAAGTTATATAGACGCCCAACTAGGCCTACGTAGTTTTAAGCGATTTTTTGTTTTAATATTATGCTTTTCCTGATTTCGTTCCTGTAGTCTATTTTCTGCTCAGATGTGACGAAAGTGTCACTTAGGCATAGCATAAATAACTAGAATCTCAATTTAAAGAAAAACTGCACTTACTAATTACTATTTTAGTGTCTCATACCACTGATGATCTGGTATTCGAGTGGGATCCAATTGTACCCTTGGTAGTTGATGACAAGATCGAGCTACCTCAATTAGACCTTGTTGATAATATTACTGGAGATTGCACTCATGTCTATGCAACAGGTATGCATATTTTGTCCAAACCTGTATGAAGTTGTCATTCTCTAACGTAGGGGCTCACCCATAAGTCCGAAGCATTTGACAGTGAAAAGGTTTCATTTTGTAATATAACAATAAAGTTGCAGAAACTAAAAATTTATTCTTGAATAGTTACGTTTTTATAATTTCATAACTGTCAAGAATTAAATTTTCCTATTAGATAGCCTAAATTTATACTTTTCTTTTTTTATTGGTATTGGCAACTCATTCATATTCTAAAAAAAGTGATGTCAAGACTAGAAACCATATCTGAATAGATACCATAGTTCATTTTTTGGAGTCCTTCTCACTTTTGGAATCCAATATCAAGTCTTTTTTTGAAAATTAAGTATTAAATTATTTTCTAGGGATGAAAACTGAGCATCCGTTTAAACGACTCATGTGAGCGGTAACCGAAACATTTAAGATTTGTCATTTTTGAACTAATATATGCATAAAAAACCTCAGTTTTGTTCTGATCCAAAGTCTATAGGGTCTATTAAAATCAAAAGAGCCCGTAAATATTGATTAACTGTTAATTTTAAGAGAAGATCCAATCTAGATGAAAATTGCGTCATCATCAAATCTTAGACCTTCTAAGTGAAATTTAAGCACCTAACTATAAATAATAGCAATTTCTGAAATTTCCTATCACCGGCGTGTCAGCTACTTTAGAAAGTCAATGATTTGTTAGTAGTGGCTGATAAAAATTCAATGAGTAACAATACCGACAGCCTTGACCAAAAAAATGGAATAAAATGAGATAAAAAGGTGGGAAAAAGAAAACAAAAGGAAAATAAAGCAGAAGAAGAGAGAGAAAGAGAGAAAAAATCTACTTAAAAAACAAGACAATAAGCCATCCGATTTAAATTATTTACTTAATTTCTTCCCAGAAGGTGGTTCTTCAGTCTACCCTTAAACTGGCTAACATTTTCAGAAAACGTTATTCTTGTTGGTAAAGAATTCCCTACTACTGGTACAGCAAACCCGGGACTAAAACTTTCCTCTGAGAGCTGCGACACTCATATACCAAATCATTCATATTTCTAGTCTCATAACTGCGGTATGAAAAATTCCTTGTAAACATTTGACAAAAAATTTCAAGGGACAAACCATAAATACTCTGAAATACGAAAATAGCAAGGTGGCAATCATGAAGTTGGCTAAAATTAAGAGTCATGAGTTTCCTACAACAATTAACTGTATCTTTTTCACCATGGACATAATTTCCTAATAGTCTAATAACTTTATTTGGTAAAACATGAACGCATTTAAAATTTGTATAAAATCCACCAGTCCGTAACACTCGACCATAAGAAATATAAGGCATGAAAATAGAATGATAAAGATTTAAAAAGGCAGAACGAGGTAACTGATTTCCCAAACGCCGAATCAGACCAAGCAACTCTAGATACCAGAGCTACTACCTGATCACTATGTGCCTTCCAACTCAGATTTTGATCAAGCTGGAAACCAAGGTATCTCACCACAGCTATTTGTTTCAATGGCCTCTTACAAAGAAATATTTTTCCACGTAAATTAACTGGACTTCCTTTCCGACTAAACAATATAAAATGAGTTTTTAAACATTCACTGACAAACGGGTAATACTTGTAAATAATAAAAGACGAATTAAAGCTTGATTATTTTTCTCCAAAAGAGAATCAGCATTTCTCGCAGCAACTGGCAATACCGTATCATCAGCATAGGAAGTATTAACGGCAACCGGAACATAAAACCGCATAGTATCTACATACACAAGATATAACAAAGGACCCAAAACAGAACCTTGAGGAACACCAAAATCTATAAAAAAAAATTTATTAGTTATAACATCATCAAAACATACACGTATCAACCTCCTTATCAAATAAGTTTCAAAACACTTTCAAATACTACCTTTGACTGGAAGTGACCTTAGCCTATCAATTAAAATTTCAAAACTAACCATGTCAAATGCTTTTTTAAAATCTATAAAAACCTATAAAAACATTTCACCATTTTCCATTGATGTATTCAGAAATCAAGAAAATACTGCATAGCATGAACAGTAAGGTGGCCTTTTCTGAATCCAGACTGACAATCACTTAAAAAACCATGTTTTGTAAAATGTGCATAAAGCCTTTTATACATAACTTTTTCGTACAACTTCGAGAAAACCGACAGAAAATTATAATTAAAATTGCTATATCATTTTAAAAATTGTCATAACAGCAATGTTCTATATAATTTCAGTTTTCTATTGAAATAATATAAAAAATTGACGGAAACTCTATACGGAATATTTTTTTCCCCAATTTAATGATGGGGTCGGCAATGTTCACTTTTGTATAAGGTAAAAAGAGTCGTAAGTCCATGCTGGGCAATGTAGATAATAGATTGTAAAACGAAAGGAAATATATCAAAGTTTTGACTTGCCTAAATATGCAAAAGTTTCCAAGAAGATGCAATTTACGGACAGTGAGGTAGGACAACTCATTTGAAAAATTTTGAAATATGACGACGGTAAAGGTGTATCTTATTCGTGAAAAAAGATACATACAATATGTCAACCCAATATTCAATGGCAGAAATTTTAAGCTATCATGTGAGCAGAAAAAATTCTGGATATGGACTTGCCAGTGGTGGTAATTGCCATTTGTTGACAAAAGCAACTTCTGACTTTCAAGCATTGAAATTGAGGCTAATTTTCGCATTCTTAAAATACAAAAACATTTCTATTGCGCTAAATAGTACAACTTAAATTCAGAATTCTGGCCGCTCAGCAGATGAGAGACAAATAAAGACCAGCAATGATAAAAGATAAAATAGCAGCAAAACCTGTTTCTCTAATTTGAAGGAAGAAAGGGGAAAATAGTACCTTAACAAGGGCCTTTAAAAGCGTCAAAAAAATATCAGGAGTGTGCGGGTGGCAACAAGCAGTTTGGGAAATTTAAGGGCAATCAGCCTTAGGCATAGAATGAATTATGAGGAAAACTTTAAATCACGAGTACATAATGTTGAAAGGTTGTGTATACAAAAGGGAACAACACTTCACAATTTTGGTATGAAATGGTAGAGCTCTGCAAATCAGAGATTCAAAGTTTTACATACATGTTGACCTGCAGGCACGTGGCTTTTGATGACATTGTCAATTAATGTGTTTGCGATGGTGGGCTAAGTGTGGTAAGAGCCAAAGCAAGGTTGGAATCTGAATTGAAACGGTGGAATATAACATTTCATATTAATATTGTAAATTTAGCAAAAATGCTTGCAAAATGTATTGGTAATTGATATGTGACTAAACAACTAGCATCTACAGGTGAAGTAGTTTGAATTTGGAACTGGGGTAAGAACGTAAATTACGAAGGAATAAATAGGGCTTCATTTCCTTGGATAGTAATTATCTGCATGAGAAGAGAAATTTGACTTACTAGTAGCTCGCTGCCATAGAAATTTGAAGAGCACTTACCCTATCAATGCTGGAAGGCTTCTTACATTTGAGGCGTAGGATTTCTTGTACTACATAATCATCCAAGGCTACCGACTTGTCAGGTGGACAACTAGATGGAAGATTGTTGAGCTTTTCTTTGAATTCAGACTAGCCGGCAGCATCAGGCAGAAAAATTCTAAAAATTCTTATTTAGTAAAATAAGAAATTGAGTTGGAATCTGGAAAATTTTTGGTAAATGGGTAGCAATGATAGGGCCCTTAGAGTGACTTATCGAGAACAAACTTAGGGATTGAGAATCTTGCTTAGCTGTATTTTCAACTAATTTGCTAAAATAGGAAGATAGTTGTTTTACAATCTACGACCTGATAGAAGAGCTAAAGTGGTATCACTTCTAGTTGGCTAAACAAAAACTGGACATTTTGAAATCTACATGAAACCATTCAGTTGCAGGTAGAGTTCATTTACTTATAGACTCCAGTTGCTCAGGCTCTTTCCTCAATTGTTGGGGTTTTAGATGGCAAGAAGTTTACAAAAGTAGGAATACAAGATATTATTTCAAAATATCTTTTGGACACATGAAACTAACCTATGCAAATGACTAGTTTTAAATCATAAGATCGACCAGGGAATCAAAACAGAAAGATGAGAATGTTATACCCTGGTAGAATATGAAGTTGGTTAACAAATAAAATATATCCGAAGCACTTTTAAACCCCAAGTACCTTCTCTTTTTTTTGCAAAAATAATATTAATGCCGTATGTTAAGAATAAAAAACACCGGAACTAATTTTTAGACTTAGCTAATTTTAAAAATCGATCACGAGCAAACAGAGCATCGATCGATCACGTTGTAAACGTATCTTCTGCCATTTGCGAAGCACTAATTTGAGTTTCAACTTTGTTCTTTGATTCCATAAGTGAATTTATTTTTAATTCATTATGAGGTTGGAATGGACAGCATTTTGGAAAGTGTTGCTTATAAAGTTTATTGCCCGTTTATAAATGTGATTTTGGTAAGAGTCGCAAAACTGTTGGTAAAAGGTTTATTGTCAAAGGTTTTAGTTACTGCGATACAACCCATTAGCTGAGTAGTGTCTGAAGACCATTGCAAGTTTTCTGAAGGTTCCTTACATTATTTTTAAGCTTTTTGAGGTTTCATATTCAGCGCAATAGCACTGCCTAAGTAAAGAGTGATGTGATTTATTTATTTTTGTTTCGTTTTTTTTTATACCAGGCCACTTTGTTTAGAACGAGTTGTCGTAGGAACTTCTAAAAAGGCTGGAGCCCTTTTTCATAGGGAAAAATCGCAGGAATATAATTTGCAGGTTTTTATCCAAATTGGGTCTTTGGCACTTTTTTCGCTGTTTTTTTTTGGGATATACAATTTTTCCTTGGTTAGAGACACCTAAAATACTTTGTTAAAAACATAAAGATTTTATCCTCATGGGTTTAAGATTTTGGTGATGGGAGGAGGGGGTAAATTTATTATAAAAGCGAATATTTGTTCACCGCTTTTTTCAACATGTATACGAGACTCATATTCTCCTTGCAAATTAGATAATGAAAGCAATTATCATAACCGTATCTGTCGGATGTGCTATAATGTTGCATACATTAGCCTATTGGTTTTCCAAAGCACTGAAAGATAATCAGTCTTTGCCATTGGTGTTCCTTTTCAAACGTTAAAAACGTTTTTAAACTTTTTTCAAAATTCCTTAAAATTTTAAGAGCTTCAGAAAGTCTTTTTCTCTGACCTCTATATGATGCCACGCAGTATCAGTACTGCAAGGATTCGATACTGCATAATTCGTAACAGTGATTTTTTTCTATACTCCCCCGCAGTCTTTAGTTTGCTAGGATAAGCCTTTACACGAAATAAATTAAAAATGACTGTCAAATAATATTACTGGCTATCACCTTTAGAATATTGAAGTCAAAATTATCGTTTTGGGTTCTCTTTCTAAAAAACATTTTTCACCAGCAAAATATTTGTTTATTTGCAAACTTTCGCTAGATGTAGTACTAGTTAATGGGAAAGTCCCGAATATCCACCCTTGATTTATTTTTTATTTGATCTTTAAATTAAACGATAGAATTTCTTATGCACATTAGAAATAAAACAAAATGTTAAAGAGATAAAATACTAAATATACTTTTCTATTAGTTTCAGTTATGTACGTGAAATAGTTCCAAACTAAATATCAAATGCATCTCATCGAGTTTATATGGAACAATCATCGAATTACATATAGAGAAACTAACTATAAAGTTTCTCGTTTCTAACTAGAAAATGTAACAAATGTAGCTTGCTTGATGGATTTGTAACTGCATTCTGTTTCAAATTTCTCATGAATACTCAAGTAGGTGAAGACTATGTGATGGACATGGGTTCGTTGAACAAGAAGTGACTAGATCGTTATTTTACGATTCTTTAAGTGGTGGTTCATGAGTCTATGGGGGGTTATTATTCATTCGTTGACATATGCTCTATGAGCCTTTTTGAACAAAAAGAACTTATTTACGGGGATTTACACACACAAATAATATATGTGTGTACTATGTGGGAAAGTTGCTAGCAAGGTGTTTTCTCTGTTTTTGGCGTTCCTTGGTTGTGCAACGGTTGATGATGACACGTCTAACTCACTGCGATACATGAATTGAATAGTGTCTTAAGATCATTGCAAGTTTTCTGAAGGGTCCTTACATTAGTTTTACGCTTTCTGACATTTTGTAATGAAGGGTAACCTAGGTTGACGCTTACTAGAAGAACTAGAAGAACTATTACTTACTTAGAAGTCACAGCACTGTCAAGTTCACTAAGGTCACCACAGCTAAGCACGATCATTTTCCACCCGAGCTTATTAAAACGTTTATTTCAATATCCCTTCCATTTGGATCCAATATCTTATTAAATAAAAAAGTTTTTTTAACTGAAAGTAAGGAGCAACATTAAAACTTAAAATGAACAGAAATTACTTCGTATATGAAAGGGGTAGCTTTCTCATCAACGCCTCGCTCTTTACGCTAAAGTTTGACTCTTTCTCTCAACTCTTCTTTTTAAAACAGTAAAAAACAAATACTAAAATTAGCATTAAAATGCGATTCTTTTGATGTAATTATTGGTACCAAAATTCCATTTTTTAGAGTTTTGGTTACTATTGAGCCGGGTCCCTCCTTACTACATTTTGTTACCACGAACTGTTTGATAGATCTATGGCTATGGCTTCTTTTCTCTTTATTTGGGTATGAGTCACTTGTCATTTGCCACCAAAAGGATAGGTAAAAAGGACAGGCTTCGGTAATCTGTCATCTCTCATCCCTATAATGTGGCTTTAAATTTTTTGCCACTCATTTATTATGAGTGTCTGATTTATGACTGTCTGATTTAGATTCGGTAAAGCGTTAAAATAATGGTCACACATTCCTTCAGAAAACATTTAACTATTTCTATTCGGCCTTTCGGAATGCCTAATCAAACGATCCTTATGTTTCAGGAGTCGTTTTTAAAGAATTGGGATAAAATTCAAATTTTAGCGTAAAGAGCAAGGTGTTTAGGAGGGAACAACCCCCCTTGTATGCGTAATAATTTTTGTTTATTTTTTCTGGAAAAATGCAATTAATTCAATTTGGTTATAGATAATTATATTATATGCTCCTTCCTGAAGCCTCTGGTGTTTCTAGATTGGGATTAAAGGATCATAGCTAAGGCTACAATTCTCACGGCTGTGGTGGGATTGTAGCTAAAGAGGCTTGACCCTCCGTCCCTAGACAGCAGTAGAAACCCGTCAGCGTACCTCAAGGTGGTGAAGGGGTGTAAACACCATTTAGCAAAACGCCGGGTGAGACTGTGGCAAACGCACTCCGGGTGACCCACAAGATTGGGGTCCTTGCGGTGAAATATATCCCCATGAAAATTTATGAATATCAGACCTCGTAAGAATTTGAATATGGCTACGTTGTCCCTTGTATGCGTCGCGGCCCCCGTATTGGCGTGGGTGTCGAGAAGTAAGCTAGCCAATCATATTACGGCGTTCCCGAAACGTGACGCGAATTTGAGTATAGCGCCGAAGTTGAAAAATAAGCGAGCCATAACTATAGATAAACCCTGCACCACTACTAGGCAAACTAAATTAAAACTGAATATCGGCTGCTGGAATGTGCGATCCGCCAAAGACGAAACGACTCAAGTCTTCCTCGCGCACGAAATGGAAAGATACAAAAGTGATATACTTTGCCTATCCGAAACAAGAATATGTGGCTCTAGCACAAAAGTCATTACTGCAACTAAAACAATCCAAAAATTCTTTTTCTTCTATTCAGAAGTTAAGAATAACTCGGGACTCCTCGGTGTAGAATTCCTACTAAGCCAAAGAGCCAGAAATGCTCTACTAGAATGGGAACCAATTTCCCCCCGCCTATCCAAGGGAAGCCCAGTTAGTGTATCTCTACTGTCAGCCTATGTCTCTGCGCATGATACCCTAGACGAGACGAAAAACAACTTTTACACGAAACTACAGACCGTGACTTCAGCTATAGCTGCACCACACTACCTAATTGTAGCTGGAGACTTCAATGCTAGAGTGGAACCTAAATACCACGCCACTAGCAAAGTGCTTGGTAATTTTGGATTAGGGTAATTTTGGATTAGGGTAATTTTGCAAAAATGTTGAAAGACTAGTCAATTATGTCCTGACGAATCAACTGACTTTTTCCAATACTCTTTTCCGGCATAAGCAAAGCCAACTATTGGCTTGGTATACCCATGATGGCGTTACCAAAGCCCAATTGACTACGTACTCATCCGCCAGTGATGAATAAGCTCTGTTCAAGATTCACATTCTCATAAGGAAGCAGATACTGGATCAAAATCCGGGTCAGATTATAAACTGATCATGACAAAAATTCTCCTTCATCTTGCAACACGCAGAAAAAATAAAACAAAACCTCGTATAGATAGCAGTTAACTCAAAGATGAAACTGTCAAACACGCCCTCAGCTTAGAACTGACTAACCGCTTTGATGCACTAGATTGTGATTTGTTAAGCCTTGAGGACAAATGGGGATCATTCAAAACAACTATGTCAGTGACAGCTGGGAAGTTTCTAGGAAACACAAAAGCGAAACGACAACACTGGATCTCTGCCAAAACTCTTTCCTTAGTTGAGCAAAGAAGGAAACTGATCGGCCCTGTGGAAGTAATCAAAGACCTTCGTAAGCAAATAAAACAATCATTGCGACTTGATCGTCAACAAATGTTGGAAGAAGCAGCCTTCTCACTGGAAAAAGCAGCCCGAGCTCCTTCGCCCGGAAGCTTTATCAGATTCTCAAAGAAACTACAGGGGAAAAGGTAGCTGTGTCAGAAGCTGTCAAAAGACAACCAAGGAAAGATCATTTCCTCCCGGAACGATGGAATAGAGTAGATGGAAACAACCTTTCTAATCATTGCTAAATCCCTCTCATTCGTCCCCCTCTGACGATCTTCCCTCATCTGTCGAGAAAAAGCCCTATGATGTTGAGTTGGGTGCTCCTACAAGAGCCGAAATCCTCCAAACAATAAGAACATTAAAGAACCATAAATCCCACAAGAAATACCCCGAAGTAACAGCTGAAAAGACAAATGACATCCTTCAAGACGCATGGAAAAAGGATTCCTTCCAAAGGACTGGAGAACATCACTTATACTACCCTTTTATAAGAAAGGAGACAAGACTGAATGTAGAAATTACCGAGGAATAAGTCTTATAGATATCGCGGTAAAAATATTCGGGTTAATTCTCTTGAATCGTTTCAAAAGTGCCCGGGAGAAAAATACCTGCGAAACTTAAGCTGGTTTCAGACCAGGCCAAGGTTGGATTGACAATATTTTCGGCACCCGACTTATTATCCATCTGTTCAAAAGGTATAATTTACCTCTAGCTTTAATATTCCTCGACTACACCGCGGCCTTCGACTCCGTTACTCGTCACAAACTCTGGAAAATCCTAGAAATCGATGGCATGCCTGTAAGGCTTATTGAACTAATTCAGGCATATTTCTCAGAGTCAACAAACCGGATAAGAATTTATGGCGAGGAGACTGAAGAATTCTTAGTCGAAAGTGGGGTAAAGCAGGGCTGTGTTCTCTTTCCAATCCTGTTTAATTACTGTATAGACTGGGTGCTAGAAAATGTCTAAATGCAACATAATGGTGCCCAAATTGGAAAGAATCTGTCCTTGACCGACTTGGATTATGCTGAAGATGCCGGACTCCTCTCTGGCCCTGAACATACTCGAAACATTCTAGATGATATTATTGAATGGTCAAGTCTGATTGGACTTAAAGTAAGCTCAAAGAAAACTACATTTATGGTCATGAATCATCCGACCCAAATCTTTGAGCGTGAACTTGACTCAGTTAGAAAGGTCGAGGGCTTTACCTAACTAGGCTCCAATTTTGTACTGATGGTTCTTCAGACTTGGACATCCAGCAAGGAATACATAAGGCACAGTTTTTCTTCACATCCCTTCGAAAGCCCCTTTGAAACCGCCGAGAAATTTCCATTCTGACTAAAAGTCGAATCTATACGGCCATGGTCCAAACCATCCTACTCTATGGATGTGAAACTTGTTCCTTTAAATCTAACTCCTAAATCTATACTTGGTCGTATATCTAACTCCGATATTTGCTCCAGATATAATTAACACTATACAATTAACAGAATCCTTGAAACCTTTCCGTGTCTGGTGTTTGAGCTTTATGAACAGCCATTTTTTCATAATGATTATACTTGCACTCAACCCAACTCATCAGTCAATTTAAATTTTTCACTTTGTGGTTACAAAATAGACAGATTGTTTGTTAGAGTCCGACTATAGATTATCTATTTTTTGCTCTTTTTTAAAGAACAAAATGTTAGAATTAATTTTAATGCGAACATCGTTTGACCATGCGTGGCCTACTCTAAGGACTATACATTCTTGTCCAAAGTTCGACAATGTACGACCTACCCTCCGGAATATACATTCTTGTCCAAATATTAAATTTGACGAATTCTAAGTAGGCCTACTCGTTTTAGTGAATTTTTTTTATTCCAGGAAACTTCACTTGTCTCGAAATAATATTCACCTTTAAACGAAGACTAGGATATTATTTATTCCATACATACGTTCCAACATGTTTAATTGTTATCATGTCATGGATATCATTTTGGATAAGACCTGAGGCTGTTCCGGCTCGAGTAACTCTAGGTGTTACATCTCTGCTTACTCTATCAACTCAACATGCCAATTCACAGAAATCACTGCCACCCGTGTCCTATATTAAGGTATTCTTCTTTTTATTCTTCTTCTGTTTTTTCGTCATAAGATTTTTTCACGTATTGGCTTCGAAACACTCCGAAGTCTCAGAGGACTGTGTGTCAAAGTTTTTTTTTTAATTTTAAATGCCCTTTTAGGGGACGTACTAATGATACCAAAGATACCAATGATATGATATAAATCAAACAGTTCGTGGTAACGAACTGTAGTAAGGAGCGACCTGGCTCAATAGTAAAAGAAATTCTAAAAACGGAATTTCGATACTCAGAGATACATCAAAAGAATTGTATTTTCATGCTGATTTTAAATGTGTAAGTTTCATCAAATTTGGTCTTACTGATCAAAAGTTAGGAGGCTCAGAAAAGTTGCCTTAATTCGGAAAATAGGGGGAAACACTCCCTTAAAACATAAGATCTTAACGTAAATCACACCACCGCATTCAGCGTATCAGAGAACCCTATAGCAAAATTTTCAAGCTCCTATCTACAAAAATGTGGAATTTCGTATTTTTTGCCAGAAGACCGATCACGGGCATGTGTTTATTTGTTCGTTTGTTTGTTTCTTATTCCCAGGGATGATCGTATCGATCAAGTGGTCCTAGAATATCGCAAGAGGGCTTATTCTAATGAAAATTAAAAGCTCTAGTGCCCTTCTTATGTGATCCAAAAAATTGGAGGGCACCTAGGCCCCCTCCCACGCTCATTTTTTCCCAAAGTCATTGGATCAAAATTTTGAGACAGCCATTTTGTTCAGCATAGTCGAAAAACATAATAACTATATCTTTGGTCTGACTTACTCCCCCACAGTCCCCAGGGGAGGGGCTGCAAGTTACGAACTTTGACCAGTGTTTACATACAGTAATTGTTATTGAGAATTGTACAGACCTTTTTAGGGGGATTTTTGGCTGGGGGATTGAGGAGAGGGGGCTACGTGGGAAGATCTCCTCTTAGAGGAATTTGTCATGGGGGAAGAGAAATTCCATGAAGGGGGCTTAGGATTTTCTAGTATGATTTAAAAAAACAATGAAAAAATAAACATGAAAAAGTATTTTCAACTGAAAGTAAGGACCAGCATTAAAACTTAAAACGAACAGAGGTTGTTACGCATATAGGGGGTTCATCTCCTCCTAAAAACCTTGCTCTTTACGCTAAAGTATTTTTAGCTGTTTCAGCTATTTATTCTACAGCCTTTGTGATTTAGGGGTCATTGTTAAAGAATTGAGACAAAATTAAAGCTTTACTGTAAAGAGCGAAGTATTAACGAGGGAACAGACCCCCTCACATAAATAATTACATAAAAAACAGGTTTTTTAACTGAAAGTAAGGAGCGACATTAAAACTTAAAACGAACAGAAATTACTTCGTATATGAAAGGGGCTGCTTCCTCATCAACCTCCTGCTCTTTATGCTGAAGTTTGGCTCTTTCTCTCAACTCTACTTTTTTAAACAGTAAAAAAACTTTAGCGTAAAGAGCAGGACGTTGATGAGGAAGCAGCCCCTTTCATATACGAAGTAATTTCTGTTCGTTTTAAGTTTTAATGTCGCTCCTTACTTTCAGTTAAAAAAACGTATTTTTTTATTTAATTTCTGAACGTTTTTGAATCAATGTATGTTTTGATTTTGGCTCTCCGCAGAGGAATAATTAAAACCAAATTTGCATTTTTTTTTTTTTTTTTGGCTAAATGGCTTTCTCATAGTTTTGATCGAATTATTTTGAGAAAAAAAGGAGTAGGGGAGGAAGCCAAGTTGCCCTCCGATTTTTTAACTTAAAAAGGAAACTGGAAATTTTAATTTTTTGCGAATGTTTTTGTTAGTAAAAGATATACGTAACTTATAAATTAGCTTACGTAACGAACTATTGTTTTCTCATGTTTTTATTACATATATGAGGGGGCTCACCCCCTCGTCCGTACCTCGCTCTTTAAACTAAAGCTTAAATTTTGTAACAATTCATTAAGAATGACCCCTGAATCACAAAACCCGTAGAATAAATAGTTGAAATTACAAGATATACTTTAGCATAAAGAGCGAGGTATTAGGAGGAGGTGAGCCCCTCATATGCGTAATAATTTCTGTTCGTTATAAGTTGTAATGTCGCTCCTTACTTTCAGTTAAAAAAACGTATTTTTTTATTTAATTTCTGAACGTTTTTGAATCAATGTATGTTTTGATTTTGGCTCTCCGCAGAGGAATAATTAAAACCAAATTTGCATTTTTTTTTTTTTTTTTTTGGCTAAATGGCTTTCTCATAGTTTTGATCGAATTATTTTGAGAAAAAAAGGAGTAGGGGAGGAAGCCTAGTTGCCCTCCGATTTTTTAACTTAAAAAGGAAACTGGAAATTTTAATTTTTTGCGAATGTTTTTGTTAGTAAAAGATATACGTAACTTATAAATTAGCTTACGTAACGAACTATTGTTTTCTCATGTTTTTATTACATATATGAGGGGGCTCACCCCCTCGTCCGTACCTCGCTCTTTAAACTAAAGCTTAAATTTTGTAACAATTCATTAAGAATGACCCCTGAATCACAAAACCCGTAGAATAAATAGTTGAAATTACAAGATATACTTTAGCATAAAGAGCGAGGTATTAGGAGGAGGTGAGCCCCTCATATGCGTAATAATTTCTGTTCGTTTTAAGTTGTAATGCTGCTCCTTACTTCCAGTTGAAAAAACTTTGTCATATTTATTTTTTCATTGTGTTTTTTTTTTAAATAATGCTAGAAATTCCTGCGCTCCCTTCATGGAAATTTTCTTCTCCATGACAAATTCCTCGATGGGAAGTCCCCCAAATATATCCCCCTCTTCTCAACCCCTCCCCCCAAACAAAAAATCCCCCTAAAAACGTCTGTACACTTCCCAATAACCATTACTATATGTAAGCAATGGTCAAAGTTTGTAACTTGTAGCCCCTCCCACGGGGAGTGTGGGGAGTAAGTGGTCCCCAAAGACATAGTTATAAGGTTTTTCGACTACGCTAAATTAGGTGGCTATCTCAGAATTTTGATCCGTTGACTTTGGGAAAATAACTAGCGTGGGAGGGGGCCTAGGTGCCCTCCAATTTTTTTGGTCACTTAAAAAGGGCACGTTATCACGAACTGTTTGATAAAAATATATGAATATAAAAGTTCGTTACGTAGGTTAATTCGTAAGTTACATATATTTTTCACTAATAAAAACGTTCATTAAAAATAAAAAATTCTAGTTGCCTTTTTAATTAACCGAAAAATTAGAGGGCAACTAGGCCTCCTTCCCTACCCCTTTTTCTCAAAATCATCTGACCAAAACTAAGAGAAAGCCATTTAGCAAAAAAAAACACACACATTTCGTTTTAATTATTCATTTGTGGAGAGCCAATATCATACATGCATTAATTAAAAACGTTCAGAAATTAAATAAAAAAAGACACAGTTTTTTTAACTGAAAGTAAGGAGCGATATTAAAACTTAAAATGAACAGAAATTACTCCGTGTATAAAAGGGGCTGTTCCCTCCTCAATGCCACGCTCTTTCCGCTGAAGTTATTTAATGTTTTAAACAGTAGAATTGAGAGAAGGAGTCAAACTTTAGCGTAAAGAGCGAGGTGTTGAGGAGGGAACAGCCCCTTTCAAACACGGAGTAATTTCTGTTCGTTTTAACTTTTAATCTCGCTCCTTACTTTCAGTTAAAAAACTTTTTTTTCATTTAATAGCATGTAAAACTGAGACTGTTCCAGCTCAACTCACTCAAGTAGCTGCAATTCCAATTTACTCAATCAACACAACATGCCAGTTCACAAAAATTGCTGCCTTCTGTTTTCAGTATAAAGATTGGTCCTTTTTTATAATTCTTCTGCTTTTTAGGGATTTCATCTTGATTTGGAAACGGAGCAATCCAATTTCGTAAGGAAAGTGAAATGCAACTGAAAATGTTGATCCCTAAGCTGTAGTTCAGGGAATAGATTTTTTCTCTTGAAGTTTTTGGGGAGCTTGTTCCACAAAACTTTCTAAAGCAGTTTAAAGTCAGTAAAAGACTAAGACGGGCAATCGCTAGTTTTCACTCAAAGTTCAGAAAATTGAATAAAAAGAAATATTCAATCTTGTATTCAGATTTACAACGTGTCAAAGTTACTTTTTTTACAATTTTTAAACAGGTTATTTTAATAAATCTGAAAGGATGTATATTTCTACTTTAAAAATTATACATACTTATCTTAAACACTTTACCATAAAATTAACACTGGAATAATGTAATACTTAATACTACAGTATACCAGAACTTACAATAAAAGACCAGGAAATAGAAGACAAGACCAGGAATTACAATAGAAAACTAGGAATAATCCAAATTTCTGATCTATTTAAACAAAACCTCCTCATCCACATCAAAACCACATAGTAAAAATACTAGTAAAACTTTATTTTAAAAATTTCGAATGGTCGAAAATTATGACTGTATATTAAAATTATGCCTAATATACGACGAGGAGAAATGAAGTCATATAATAATTAAAGTTTTAAACGAAAAGGAATTAACCTAGAAGAGCCTTAGCAAAGACCTCATCATTATATAGTGTACCAGACAAATTCATTAAAGTAATTGGTATTATGTTCGGGAATAAAACTGCTGCACTTAATTAGATATGCGATTAAAAATTTATAGATGTTTTGCAAGTTAAGGATGCTAAGATAGGTTTGAAAATTAATGTTATGAAGACTAATTCTCTAACGCTAGGAATAGGTGAAGATAAAAAGTTGATGTTGGGTAATTAAAAGACAGATCAAAAGAACGGCTTCACGTAACTTTGGTAGCATTATTAGTTAAGATACAGCGAAGATGTTAAAAGTAGGATAGCCTAGGCCTTGGTTGTTTTTTTCAAAGTTGAAAAAGTTTGGAAGAATAGGAACATAAATCTACGAACCCAAAGTGGTTCTTGAAGCGTGGGCACTCAGAACAAGAGCTAAAAGCTGATATGGCACTTATGACGAGGCTGGAAGGGCCAAGAGTTCATATGGCATGAGCTCTAGCAAAATTCTAAGAATAAATGGTTTGATTTAAAAGGAAAATCAGAAGCTTAATGGCGATCGGGATTTAAAATATGAGCTCTGAGGCACGAGGTCCTTCTAAATATCAAAATTCATTTAAATCCGATAACCCACTCGTAAGTTAAAAACACCTCATTTTTTCTAATTTTTCCTTTACCTTCAGTGGCCCAGATGGTCGAATCAGGGAAAACAACTTTATCAAGTCAATATTTTCAGGTTTCTGATACGCCTACCAATTTTCATCGTCCTAACACGTCCAGAAGCACCAAAACTCGCCAAAGCACTGGACCCCGTCTAACTCCCCCAAAGAGAGCGGATTCAGTCCGGCTACGTGAATCACGTATCTACGACATTTGCTTATTCTACCCACCAAGTTTCATCCTGATCTCTCCACTCTAAGCGTTTTCCAAGATTTCCGGTTTCTAAGATTTCTGTTTCCCCCCTTCAGTCCCCTATGTCCCCAGATCCGATTCAGATTGAAAATTCCGGATGTGAGACATAAAGTCTTTCTATATATCAAGTTTCATTAAGATCCGATATCCTATTCGTAAGAAAAAGATGCCTGAATTTTTACGTTTTCCAAGACTTCCAGTTCCCCCTCCAACTTCCCCCAATGTCACCAGATCTGTCAGGATTTAGAATAAGAAATCTAAAGCACAAGATTGTTCTAAATATCGAGTTTTATTAAGATCTGATCAGCCGTTCTTAAGTTACAAAAACCTCATTTTTTCTAATTTTTCCGAATTACCCACCCCAGCTTCCTCAAAGAGAGTGGACCCGCTCCGGTTGTGTCAGCCACGTATCATTGACTTGTGCTTATTCTTCCCACCAAGTTTCATCCTGATCTCTCCACTCTAAGCCTGTTCCAAGATTTCCGGTTCCCTCGTCCCAACTCCCCAAATGACACTGGATCCGCTCGGGATTTTAAAGAAGAGATCTGACTTACGAGATCCTTCTAAATATGAAATTTCATTATGATCTGATCAATCTTTTATAAGTTAAAAATACCTCATTTTTTTCTAATTTTTTAGAATTCACCCTCCCCTAACTCCCTCAAAGAGAGTGGATCCGTTTCGGTTATGTCAGTCCTATTTCTAGGACTTGCGCTTATTTTTCCCACCAAGTTTGATCCCGATCCCTCCACTCTAAGTGTTTTCCAAGATTTAAGATTCACCCTCCAACTTTCACCCTCCAACTCCCTTCAATATCAACGGATCTGGTCAGGATTAAAATACCAGCTCTGAAACACGATATCCTTTTAAATTTCAAGTTTTATTAAGATCCGATCATATATTCATAAGTTAAAAATACCTCATTTTTTCTAATTCTTCCGAATTGACCGTCCCCCCACCCCCCAGATGGATGAATCGGTAAAACGACTATTTCTAATTTAATATGGTCTGGTCCCTGATACGCCTGCCAAAATTCGTCGTCATAGTTTATCTGGAAGTGCCTAAACTAGCAAAACCGGGACAGACAGACTGACAGACAGACAGACAGACAGACCGACGGACAGACCGACAGAATTTAAGATCGCTATATGTGCCATAAATATAAAGGAAGATTTGTTAGATATTATCCAGAGAAGTTGCCTGCGGATTGTTTTAGGTACCCAACTGACTGACCGTATTTCAAACAGTAGGCTTCACGAAAAGTGTTTTTCAATCACACTTTCTAAGACAATAGTGAGAGAAAGGTTCAGATGACTAGGGTATGTTTTCCGGATGCTGAATAACAGATTGCCAAAGATTGCCCTTATTCGCTCAACCATCTAGAGCTAAACGATGCTAGAGCAAAAAATCATTTTAAACAGTTTTTCTTTCATTGTTATTGTATACAAAATTTCTAAAATGAATAATATATCTAAAATGAATTAAATGAATAATAATATAAAATGAATATTATATGAGTAAATAAAAAACCTAACTACATACAATTGACATGCATGCCTAGCTAGATATCAATTTGTAGATATAATTATTTCCAACCAATCATAATTTGATTCCTATTCTATAAGTAGCCCTCGTTGTTCCACTGAGATGATAGTCATAAAATGATATCCGCCTAAGCGTAAATGTGAATGGGACTTTAATTTGATAGCCATTAAACATTTGCCATGTTTTCTCCTCTTTAAACTAATTGTTTTCAAATCTATAAATAAAACCAAATGATAAATCATTTCTTTATTAGTTAGTTAAGAATAATGCTTGAACAATCTGAAAGAACTGCTTTAAAAGTTGTCAATATTTGTTTTATGAGTTTTGTTTAAGCATTCGTTTTGAAGATTTTAGAATAAGATAAAGAAAAACTAATTGACAAAAAAAGATTATTTTAGAAAGATTAAATTAAATCGAATCTCAAAAATGAACTATTATTATTTTTTTGTTAATGTGATTTTGATTGTAGTGGTTATTTCTTGTTTTGTTATTTTTATTGGGACAAATTGCACAACACGGTTTAAAACACAACTCTTTGTAAGTAAAGTGCAAATCATTACCCAAGTCTTTTAAAGGGCTTGAGAGGGGGGTCGGTTTTAATTGCGGCGGTTCTTACTTATAAAACTCGATTTGCCTTGTGATATCTTTTTGTGTTGTTATTGTTATGACAAAAAAAAAATCATTGTTATTGTTATGACAAAAAAAGGCTAATTAATTTTTAATAAAGTACCAATATCCTTTTGATTGTTTTCTGGCCCAACAAAAACCATAGTTATTACATAATATTTTTTCATTTTCATTCTTCTGTTTTTATATTCTGTAACGGTTTCTCTTGGTTTCATTACATCATTCTTAGCTATTTCACTTTTGGTTTGACATTTTATATTTGCTATTTTCTATATGTTTTGAGTTTATAATCTTCCCTTTACTTTTCATAACAAAGTTTAGCTTTTTTTTTACACTGGGCATATAAAACCCAATTGGACGGAGAGATGCTTATAAGACATATGAATCAAAGAGTGCTTTTTCATTAATTTCAGTACTTATCAGAATCACCAGTTCGAGCAAATGGGCTTTAGAATGAAATTAGAACAGCTGTCCGGAGTATATTTATACCCCGTGTACATACTTTCTTAAGGCATCACTAAGGGTCATTGTTTGCAAGCGCGGCCTGACTACAACTTGACTTTAGAAACTCTAGAAAAGAGGTTGTTTTACCTAATATAACTGTAGATCTCTTTTGTACGTTTAGTCGTTATCACTTTTTGTTGATTGTTTCTGCTCGATAGGAGCAGGTTTATTTTCTTATTCCTTCTGTGCTGAATCACAAATCAAGGATCCTGAGAATTATTTTCTTTATTTTTGAAAAAAGGCAGAAACGGCCCCAAAAGAACATTTGATCTTGGTTGAAATTGCGCCCTCCCGACATACCAGAAAGTTCTTAAGTTTCAAACTCCTATCAATAAAAATGTTCAGTTTCGTAGTTTTTTTCCAGAAGAAAGATCACAGATGTCTATTATTTTATTTTCTGTGCCTACATCGTATTGCAACATCGGTCCTAACATGTTAAGTCACAGCTCATTGAAACTAAGGTAAAAATTCTCACAGTTTTCCATATTTTATAAAATTGGGGGGGGGGTCAAATGGGGGGGGGGGTTAAAAGTATTTTGGTCCCACCACCTGAACAATTAAACGAAACAAAGGTTCGGTGATTTGTTTTTCGTAATAACCAAAGACCAGCCAAGGCAAAAGTAGAATTTTTTGTCCCACGACTTAAGCAATTAAAAGAAACGAAAGGGGTCGGCAATACCTTCTATACCTATGAAAATCATAAATTTGGACTAGATAAATCGTTGGAGGAAAATTAAATTTTTGTCCCACCACCTGAACAATTAAAAGAAACAAAGGTTCATCGATATGTCATTCATAATGACAAAAGACAAGCTGAGGCAAAATTCAAAGGTAAAAAAAATGTGATTTTACCATGGCAACACTTCTAATTTAAGGTCCATTTGGACGTCATGACCTCAAAAAAAGGCTCAAATTGTCGACGTTTAGAAGACAAGCGACAGGAAGAATCGATATACAGAATCTATACACACAACTCTGCGGTGCACCGAGTGCCGGGCTCCTATATATATATATTATATATATATATATATATATATATATATATATATATATATATATATATATATATATATATATATATATATATATATATATATATATATATATATATATATATATATATATATATATATATATATATATATATATATATATATATATATATATATATATATAATATATATATATATGTATATATATATATATATATATATATATATATATATATATATATATATATATATATATATATATATATATATATATATATATATATATATATATATAAAACTTGATTATAAATCTTGCAAAATCAATATTATTTTGTTCAAAAAATAAATGTTAATCCCAGATTCTTCAAAAACAGAACAACAAAGTTGTTACCCTTGGGATTCATCTTCTGAAGTTTCCTAATTATTCATCTAAGTTTCTTGTTGTCTTAAGAATAAATTGCACTTTATATTGTTTTCTAGTTACTGTTAATGATATTTAAATTAGAGGATTTTATTATATATGAAACTTGCTTTCAAAAGATGTGAAAGTTTCTTTGTAACGTTGTAAGTACCTTTTCAAACTTGATTTTCATCAAAGAAATGTTCTAATGTCGGCTTTCTAGGTTCATTATGCAAATGAACTTTGAAAGTAGCTAACGATTACTGACATAAATTTCTGGTTTCCAAGCGTTTGTCTTTTCTCCATTAGACAACTTTTGAAATTAGAACAGAAGAAAGCATATTTCATTGAATTATTTAAATTTGAACCAAATTTTTTTTCAGGATATTTGTCTGTGACGATTATAGAAGCTTTATTTTACAGGATATGAATATGTAAGACGAATTAAAAACTAATTAGTCACTTTTAACCGTTATTAAATTTTTTTAGTGTTATTTGTTTTTACTGTTTTTTGCCATTTGTTTTAAAAAAGAAAAGAAAGCACAGAAGTGATAAAAAATACTGTCTGGAATCTTAACTTTAAGAGAGAAAAGTGGTCGCAAAACCCATTTTATAAAAGAAACCGAAAATTTAAGCTTATTGAAAGCCAAATAACATAGGGGTAAACAGACTTTAAATACCAAGGACACTGAAAACAAAATAATGGTAAAAGGCGTGGTGGAACTGGATAGCACAGGTGGCCTTCGGAGGTGTGAAGATGAACTGGAGACGACACATCTCTCAACATGAAAACAGCGACTTTTGAAGACTTTTAATTTGTTTGATTTCAAAACATGAAATTTTAATGTGGCACCATATTCTTGTTAATTTTGCCACTTTGAACCATAAAACAAATAAGTTGAACTAATTGGCCAAATTTGACAACATTTTGTCTGTAAAAGCGCAAATCTGAACAATATTTTTATTCCCTAAGACAACTAAATATTCAAAAAGCTGCTGTTTACGTTCTTCGGATGTTTGGTGCCACATGTTTTAATTAAATTCTGGATTGTTTCCTCCCATATTTCTTTTTCTGGGGCCCATTATTAGAAAAACGGTGTATGGAGGCATTTTCCATTAGAAACTTGATTCCCGATTTTCCTAATGTTTCAGGATATATGGAAATCTTCTACTAAACCAATCGAGACAATCAGATGTCATTTTCAATGTTACTTTTATTTTAGCACACCATATTTTGTCAATAATTTCAATCTGTTTACCCCAATCTTTTTCGGGATATCCCCAAGGTATCACCTTTTTTGTGATTAATAATGTCACCAACAAAACTGAGTCAAATTTTACTGCCTTTGAAGTCAAGTTTCACTATCAAACCACGCGTTCTTGTTAGCCTATGATGACAGCTAATTTCTTGGTTAAGTTAGGTAGTGGGCTCTTTTTTTGTGACTCTCAGCCGATCCTGAGGTTCAAAAAACTACTTTTAAGATTCATTATGCATTCGCAAAAACTGCGCAAGCTACAATATACATGCGCAAAAACTTCCTAAAAATCTTAAGGTATATTTTTTAATAGTTTCACTTAGTTTGCTTGTGGTGAACAGTGTTTAAAACTGAAGTCAAATTTAACTAACTATAGAGTGGAACTTCAACGTCAATCCACTTATTCTAGATAGCCCTCGGTGATAGCTAATCATCTTGGTAAGATCGGTAACAAGTTCTTTTACTGTCAGGTCATGCTGATTTTCACAAAATAATTTAAGGCACAAATGGTAGTATGTATTTCTCTGACGAACCCTAATTGCGGGCATTACCTTGGAATAAATTTATTTGATATGAAGTTCTTTATGTTTGAGGTCATGCTGACTTATAGTTGCTATCTTGCATATCTATCCTTCGTTCTTATTGACTGTGCTTGAGTGTACTACTTTTCATAGGTGTGTAAGGTCAAAACTTCATTCTAGCACTTATCTATTCAAAATACTAGTAGGAAGTAAGCTACTATTAAACTACTGTAGGAAAACCTTTTTTTAATCAACGTTTCTATACCCTTAATTCACGCATTACAAAGTTAAGCCCTTACACCCTTTTGTAAGTTCTATTGTTTACACCTATGTGTAAGCTCCTTGTTTACAGGAGATTTAACATGCTATTTTTTTACTCTAAGCATATATTCCATACCTGTTTTTGTATTCCTTAATAGTTTTATTTGTTTTCCAAACTTTTAGTGGAACTGTCATAAATTTTAATTCGATAGACTTTTTTGTAAAGATATCTAATTGTAAGGAATTCCTTTGGCCGAATTCCGTTTTGCCGAATTCCTTTGGGATTTTATTATTTAGGACTAAAAAGTTGAAAGGGGCTAAAATAAAGTTCAAAGAACTTGAAGAAGTTGGAAGGGAGCGAAGGAAATAAGAAAGAACTGAATTTGATGGTACTCTAAGAGGCAAAAAGAGACTAGGAACGCCAGAAAAGGACTAAAGTGAGTCAGAAGAGCCTAAGGGGAAGTGGAAGAAACTAAAAGGTCAAATAGTCTACACGAACTCAGAAGAGACTAAGATAGTCGGAAGGGAGTGATGAAAGCAAGATTATGCCACAAACGTCAGAAAAAGACTAAAAGAAGTCAGAATAGTCTAAAGAAAGCTGCCAAAAACTATGAAAGCTCAAATGAGGTGAAAGAATGTCAAAGTTACTAAAGAAATTTTGGATTTAAGAATTTTGGAAAGGGATGAAAAGATGTCAACACAAGGGGAGTCACAAAAGACCAACTGAAGCTGGAAAGAACAAAAGTCGTGAGTTTTCACTGATAGCTTTCCACTCTATGTATTCGTGGTGTTTTTCTTTATTTTTTCTTCTTGTGAGCGGGTTTGCAATAAGTTAGTTGTCAAAAGTAACGCTAAACAAATCTTTCATTACTGAATTCTAGTTTTGAATTGACCTAAACTTTTTTAGACGTCAACAGAAGGGACCCGAAGTAACCAAGATGTAAAAAAGGTTAAAGTTTGGTCTGATCCTTGTCTAGAGTTTAACGGCTTGCGTTTAAAATTTTTTTATTTATTCATTTATTTTAGGCAATCGATATTTTTATGTCCGGCTGTACTATATTCGTTTTCTTCTCCCTGATGGAATACGCATTAGTTAACGTTGTGTTAGGTGACGTCATGGATACCCAAGAGTCATTCTTTCGGAGAAAATTAAGAAATACATGCTTCGCTCTGAGAGCATCATTGAATAGAAATAAGGTATCATGTTTATTTAATTTTTGTATTGATTATGAAATCCTTATTTGTTAAAGATATGATGTGTAAGAACCAATGGAGACATTTTAATATTTTAATCCGTAACTGTTGTGTGTAATTTTTTCTAAGAGCTACATCTAAGCCGAGACTTTCGGGAGAGATTTGGCATTCTGCAAATGGGCATTTGAAAATGGACTAACAATATCCATTTCAGAACAAAACGACTATCTCAACGCAAAAAAATAAAAATAAGATGAGCTTTAAAAGTTATTTTGAAAAATTCAGTCATTTGAAAATAACGCTATCGTTGTATATATATATATATATATATATATATATATATATATATATATATATATATATATATATATATATATATATATGTTTATATTTATACTGTCAAACAGGGTGAGATTGATAATCAGAGGTGACATTAACACAACAATGAAAAATTGCTTCTTTTTACTTTCGACTACTGGTCTTCTTTTGACTTTTGACCACAGATTGTGTGACTAAAAATCTGAGAAAATTCTAGATGGCTCTTTAGACTCTCTTCTTCAGTCAGTGTTGAAATGGTGTCCATCAAGTGAAGAGTTTCTGTTTGTGAACTGATTGTGTAAAGTAAGTACTTTCTATTATTTTTAGGGGTACTGAAAATTTGTCTGAACACGAAAGAACAGGTGAATATTTTTATTGTTGTTGGGTGCTAGTATGCTTTTAGGTTTGATCAGAAGGCCACCATGCAAGCATTTAGGGATTTCCTTTAAAATGGAAGAAGAATGGGTCAGTTGTCAAAGTCACCCCATGACGAAAATGCATTTCCGAGGTGACTTTAATAACTGTCAAAGTCACCCCCACAGTGCTTTGATTCAAATTTTAACCTTTTTTCCTCTTATATCTCCTTTTATATCTTCTTCTATCATTCTTAAATAGAATAATACCTAAGATATTGCCCCATTATTTACCTAAATACATTTCCTAATCATGTTAAATCCCTCCAGTCTTTGCAAAATAAATCTGCAAGAATTCTTGGTACCTTCTTTCATCGTCCTTCACGGCTTCAAAGTCTTTCTGAAACAAAATCTCTATTTTTATTTCACCATAAAATAGACAATTTTTATTTCTTCATAAAATACTTCAAGATTTTTAATTGTCGCTCTGGCATCATGATCTTTAGTCTCCTGCAAGTTATTTTATTGAATCACATATTCTAACCCCTTTCGCTTAGTCGCTGCTTTGTCGGCTCGTTTGGAATCTATGGAAACCCCTCGGTTAACTTTGAAAGAGTTATATTTTCAATACGATACCAAATAAGCCTATCGATAGCCTATAAGTAGGCAGATAAACTGATTTATAGCAAATAGCCTTAAATTAAATACTAAATTTAAAACTCTTCATAGCCGACCACATTTAAAGACTAGATTGGTAGAATATATTATCAACCTTTGATGACTGGGTGATTCTACTTGATAATATTGAATATGATTATAAATAATAATAATGGCAGCCTCCTTAATCCTTTTCCTTTTATATGTTATGATGTTTTTTGGTTTATCTTTATTTTTGGAGTGTTTCATACAAATAAAGTAATTAATAGCCTAATTTTCGCGTTTGGCTCCCTGTTGGCCTTATTTAATCATTTGTGCTTGTTTTTATTTGTATAAAATAAAAATCTATCTATCAATCTATCTAACTGACCTTAAACGTCAAGATTAGTTTACTGTGGTTTTCTTTAAGCTTTTTTATCTTTCAGATGACTAAAACTTATGACCGAAAGTCTTGCGCTAATCTCTACAATTCTTTTCCTAAAGAAAAATTCAAGAAGACAGAAGCCAAGATGGGCGAAAATCTACACTGCAGTAAAAGACTGCAGTGCTCCGTACAGCCCTCTTCGGAACTTCGCCAAAGGCCTGCACCCGAAAAAGTCAGCGGATATACAGTTCTTGGATTGAAAGAAGAAACAGCTTCTACCCACTTCATCTGTCTGAGGGGGGATTTCTGCTAACACGGTTTGATCTCCGTCTCCTTGTCAAGTCGTTTCTTGATAAAAAGGAGCCGAATGAACCACGCTTCAAGAACAACAGGGAGACGACTGGGCCAGAATCTTTCTTAAAAGAAGCTTGAGTCAACTGAGCCACAGAATCCGCCAGAACAATAGCTCAAGCCATAGTAAAGTTGACTTCGGAACTGTGACCACGTATATTTAACAATGCTTCGTGATGTTAAGCCTGAATGTATGGTCAATTGTAAAGAAACCAATCTGCCTGATAATACAGAACAAGTGAAGGCCATCTTTAAACACAAATTAAATTATTCCGAGCGAGTAATGAAGATGACAAAATCATCAACATCTAAAATCGTAACAGCCACTGCTAGTGTAGAACTTTTTCTTCTGTATATTGTCTTCAAATCCGAAAATATCTGGGACATAAGGATCGAAAGCTCCAAAGGGCTTTAGATTCAACAGATCGAAGTCTGGGTGGTTCGACTCAACTTGCTTTAATTATTTCTCTGAGTCAGTCATTGTCCCGTGGGCGATAAAGTTCAGCCAAGATGAATCAAAACTCTTGTTCGGTGACAATCTTTCATCGCAAATCGAAATTAGGGTCTTGCTTGTTTATACTGAACACAACATCAGATTTTTTCGTCTCTCGCCAAACTCAATCCACCTTTTTCAGCTACTAGATGATGCCCCGTTTAGTCTGATGAAACACGTATGATGGAAGGTCCTAACAGTGTATCGCGCTATCCAAATAAGTCCACAGTTTCAAAATAGCACTTTAAGACCCTAATCGTTCAAGAATGGGATGAGATGGGGGGGAAATCTACAGGGACTATAAAAAACTGATTCAAGGCTTGTTCAGTATTTCCCATAAACGAAGATGCCGTCATTGCAAAAATACCCAGGGAAGACTCAACTACAAGCGACGCTGTCAAAACTATCGGACAAGCAGTTACAGAGATGATTGCACTTATGCGCTATGGGAAAGATGATATGGCCCCACATCATCGGCGTCGAAGATTGACAATTACACTAGGAAATAGTATCTCGCCTGAGGACGTAACAAATGCCACAGCCAAGAGGAGCGGAAAAGAAAGTGAAGCAGACGAATAGTGCCAGAGTCAATTGTTAATCTGACTCGAATGATTCTGTTCCTGACGAAAGTCAAAGTGCCAGAAGCAAGAGGTTGACGACTTTAAAAACAAAGTCCCTAAGGTTTTTTCAAGATCTTGTCAGTTTTGACAGTTTACCAGAGGACCCTCATTTCGACGACGGTTCGGACTCTGACATCAGCATGGGACCTGCAAAAGACAATAACAGAAAGGGTGTGCCCACGGTGGATGACTGTGTTGTAATTAATCTGGCTGGAAAGAAGTCTACACTATTGACAATGATGCTACAATAAGTAGCGAGAGTTGACAGATACTTTGATATGAGCGATGATAAAAATAAAACACTGGAATCGATATCGAGTTTGAAATTACATTTCTATGGTGCGTGGGTTCTTCAAGCTACAAGCTTGTGTTGACTGAAGCACCAAGCTGCGTCTGCATAAGCCAGGTGGAAATGGTGTTGCAAAGCCTTCTGAGGTTCGCAGTACCTCAAGAGCCTCTAGCCAGTTGGTTTTGAGGTGGATCTGTCCGGTTTTATGACCCTCTAGGGCTATTCCTATACTGAAGCAACTAATATAGTCAGTTATGAAGGCTGTATTTTAGTGTTTTTTCCGACAATTTTATAATTACTGATGTTTAATAATGATAGATAGTAATAAGCTTAACTAAGCTATGGATGTAAGGTGGTTGATTTTCTTCTTTTCAAATCACAGTTTTGACAGAACCTGTGACTGCAGTCATCAGGTTGATGACAGGCACAAATCCTGTGGATATTATCGTTTGATAAGAAAAAAATGAATAAGCTGACATCCATAGCTTAGGTAAGGTTACTACCATTTATCATTATTATTTATAAGAGTCAGGTTGGCCTCAGAGAATATAATTACTGATGTTTTTATCGCTTTTGATGCATTTAATAAAAATAAACGAGTTTTAAAGCAAATCTTATGATCTTAAAGCTGATGGTCCAAGCTGCTTGTCAAAGCAACCCCAAATTCGGGTGCCTTTGATAATCGATGTAATTGTTAAAAATAAAGTGTTTGTGTCAGAGTTGCAATAGTGAGCGTCTCAGGGTGGCATCTCGTAATTTTAACAATAGTTTCAGATTATTTTCAGCACCACGTATTTCAACTATAGAACAAATTAGAATACCCCACGATGTCGATGTCGCTCCATTTAGTATGACTTTCTATGCTCTTATATGTACTTTCATGGTACTGGCAACACAGCTTCAAGATGCTCTTGGATGGGAGCAGTCCAACTAACAAAACTCTTTTAGCCCAAATAAACATCATCCCAACGTGAAAAATATTTTGTTTGTAATTCAGATTTGTTTGAACAAATTTCTTACTGTTTTTTAGCTAATTCTTATAAGTTTCATTTCCTAATTCTCTTTTTTATCGCCAAAATTGGGAAAACTAGCCAAGCCTGACGTTGCTTGGGAATAGTCTTAAAAATGGTCTGAAGTCGGTACCTTAAATTACATATCACTCTTCAATCTGGTTCGATTCTGGCTGCTCGGGTCAAACAGTTCGCGGTTACAAACTGTAGGTGAAGAGCGACGCGACTAAATAGTAACCAGAAACTATAACAAATAGAATGTTGATACCAATATATATATATATATATAAATAAAATGTATTTTATCTTTTTAAAAATAAATAATATCTATTTTTAATAATAAAAAAAGGTATCGAAGAATAAAATATATATAAAAAAATAGAGGTATCAAAAGAATTGGCTAATTATGCAGATTCCAAATGTTGTAGGTTTTATTAACTTTAGTGTTATCCATAAGAGACTACATGCCTGAGAGAAATTGCCTGAAGTTCAATAACGAAAAGAAACACTCTCTAAAAGCAAAAAAATCTTGGTGAAAATCACACAATCAGATTGAGCGTATCAGAGAACCCTGTTGTAGAGGTTTCAAGCTCCTATCTCCAAAAATCTGGAATTTTTATAATTTTTTTGTAAATAGTTAATTTTTCTAATGTAAAAACGGGACATTTTACACTGAGAAATTTGCGAAAATTCTATATAAGAATGCCTAATACGAAATGCTTTTATGTCTTACTTTCTCTTTGCCTACTGAGTTATACGCCTAAAGATACTAAGGTAATGGTCTGGGATAAATTTTCACTGAGATTGAATTGTCTAAAGGATTTTTCCGCAGAGCTAGAGTCATATTTTCTGCAATTATCTACAAAATGATCAGAAATTAAATAAAAAAAACAGTTCTTTTTTTAATTCAAAGGAAGGAGTAAGATCAAAACTTAAAATGAACAAAAATTATTACGTGCAAGAAGAGGTTGCCCGCTTCAGAATTCCTAGCTCTTTATGCTACAGTTTGAATTTTGTCCTAGTTCTTTAAAAATCACTCTTGAAACACAAAGGTCATTTAATTAGAGCTATAAGAAACATTTTTAAAAGTACTAAAAACTTTAGCCTGAAGAACGAGTTGTTGAGGAGGGGGCAGGCCCCCTCACATATGGAATAATTTCTGTTCATTTCTTCTTACTTTCAGTTAAAAATAAACTTGTTTTTCTATTGAATAATTCATAAAGGAAATTAATAGTAAAGCCATTTTTACTAATTGATTCAATGCTTATGCACTGCATGAAAGATTGTAGAAAAGTCTAATATCACAGAAATAGAATTGACAAAGGGAAATAAAATATTGCGGCAAGAACCTCAAGTAAGCTGTCTTTAGCACTAATAATTCTAAAAAAAAGAGTACATCTACCAGCTTTCTGTATGGGGCTTTCCTTTTGTCCTATAGTCTTTTTTTGGTTTTTCTTTTTTTATGTCTAGCCTGAATGATCTTAGAACCTATCTGTTGCTGACAAACTCCGACCTCCTGAGCAAAGCATTTCTGTACCAAAGTTGCACCAACACTAGTTTACCAGACTCCAAATTGATATAGCTACCAAAGACAATCAATCTACGGCCATGGAACAGCCAAAATAGGCTGAAAAGACATCTTTCATAGTTGGACTCTCTTCCAAAATTAGGTTTATTCCCCTTCTTGAATCAAAATATCTTATACAATCATAATCGATACATAAACAAGCTTTGACATAAGCAATAGTTCATATATGAAATTCGTACTGAATTTCTTCAGACCCAAACTCCTTTTAATCAGAATTGCCAACTGCTATCGTCTAAAAAGGGTGCAAATGAATGCCAAAAAAGGGGAATTTCTACTCAAAAGGAGCAAAAGTCGAAAATTTTACGTGCACTCGGCTACCTCAACGTGCTCAAACCCTCTCTCTGTTCTGGTCCCTTTTATGTTATTTACAAATAATTATAAGTTATCGTGAAATCAATCAATCATTTTATTAACATTTAAAATAAAAGACTATTACATGCATAAAGTGGTTACTAGACCCAAGAAGCTTGGCTTGTAGTGGGCCACAAAATGAAATAATGAATAGTGGACTTTTATAAAACACATACAAAAATAAAAAAGATAGAGCAAGTCGATAATTCGAAAATTTTACGTGCACGTTAAATTTTTCAGAAATGAAGAACATTTTTCAGAAATGAAGGTTTCTGAAAATTATTTTGAAAGAAGAGATGAAAGACATAAATTTGGAGGAAATTCCAAAAAATGACAAGAGAAAAATTACTGGACTGGAAAGACTCGACGAGAAACTACCTTTGCAGGGAGTGATAGACAGACATCAGAAGAGATGGAGTTCCTTAGTAGAAATAATTGATAAACAGGAGACCTCTGAGCTGTTGTTAATGATTGTCTAGGTAAATAATTATGCAAGAAGAACTACGTAAAGTAAAAGAGCGCCTACTTGAGTCTGTCTACAAGAAAAACCGCTGCTGAGGTTGTGGAAGTGTACCTAGGAAAGCAGAATACTCTAAATAAAAATTACTTCTACTCACAATACAATCCAGCAGAGCTACTCAAGTATCATTACTCATTGCCAAATTAGAAGAATGCAGATTTATATGACACTTTCTTGAATTACTGTCATCATTTTTGAAAGAAAGAACTCAATACGTACAGTTAGAGAGTATTGTTTCTTCTTCAGTTGTGGCAGCAAAAACGGGAATTCAGCTGTTGAGTCGTATCAGTTCTTGTTTGGAGTTTGTTCAAAAGTGTATAAAGCTTAATAAGCTAGATTTGAATTATGGTAAATTCGTTTTTTATTGTATGGTAGGAGCTCAAACTACTACCTTTGGATAGACTAAATTTTGCTGACATAAATATGTTAGAGCAAATTTTACGAAATATCAAGGAGTTTTAGCTTGACGAGTGTCTTAGTTATAGAGAATATACAGAATATATTAGTCTTAAAATTGATAGGAATGTTGGCATTAAAAAAAATTTGAAGTATATTTTACCAAGAGATATATTAAGAAAACTGTATTATTCCTTAATTCATCCTTGCCTGCTATATTGTTGTTCTGTTAGGGGTGGTACATTTCCTTCTCATATCCATCATATTCAAGTTTTGCATATCAAAGAGTTTTTATTGTTATGCGGTGTTGGTTTTAAAAACACAGTACAAAAGAGGTTTATAGATTGCAAAATCTTGTCTTTAGCAAGACTTATAACTTTTTATCGCAGCCTGTTTTTGTATAAGCATTTTCAAAATTGCTTAACAACATGTTTTAAAGGTATGTCTGAATTAGAAAGTAATATTCATACACATACCTTGAGCTCTTTCTATGAGGAAAATTCTTATCCATCAGTGCTCCCACACGACACAAAAATAAACTCGTTACACATTCAAGTCTTCCTAAGACTATGTATTAAGTTAGAAATTTTTTACATTAAACATATTATCTTTAAATTTTTCCAATGTATTTAAAATAAAGTAAGAAGGCCTTAAACCTCCAAATAATGAGCTAGATAATAATTATCGTTCTTTTTATAGCTAAAAGGTTCTTTTATAGGCTAAAAATTTGCACGAGTTAATTTTGTCTGCTTGGATATTTAACTGAACTACAGTGGACTTCATCAAATATTTAGATAAGGTTTGTCTCCAATTTATCCAATGTTTTGAAAACAATGCTAGAGATCGAAGCTACTATTCATGAGCTATAGCTAACTTCACTGTAGTCGAGTCAAGTATCATATCGTAGCAGCAAAAAACAAATAGTGAATGCATTCTTTGTCCCATAAAATAATTGTTCTGCTCCCTCTACTGGATTTTCTCCTTCTTTCCTTTTCTTGTATATTAGTTTCCAAATGTTAAATTAAATGACTGGTTTTCTGGATAAATTGCAAGTACAAGTGACAGAAACATTTTATTTTGATGTGCTTTCAATGTCGATTGAGAAGAAATAAGAAGTCAGAATTAACATGGTATTTATACTTATTTATTCACTAACATTATCCAAAATTGTAATTCTGCAACGCTATCAATATCCCAAATTTCTTGAGTGCTTCGGCAATGAGAGAACAATTAAGGTATATTGGCAGTTCTCTGCAGGTGTCTCAGGTAACAAGCAGAAAAGAGGAGTAGCTCAACGCAAGAGCCGTACGTACCAGTCGGTATTTAGTTCTCCTTAACTTGCAGGGAATAGGTGAGTGGATCCCTACACTTCCCATTTTCCTGGACGGACTTGATCCGCCACTTACCTGTGTGCTTACTGACGAATTGGCGTGCTATATGGAATATGACTATTGACTGCGCATCACATTTACTTTTCAGAGAGGATATTATATTATATACATGTCTAGCTATTTATGTCCGTCCTGTGCTGAACTTTTTAGAGCGGTCATTTGCCAAGGATATAGACACTGTGATAAAATTTTATCCTCAATTTTTTGCAAAAGATGCAGTTAAA
The DNA here is from genome assembly GCF_032884065.1 of Artemia franciscana. NCBI lineage: Eukaryota > Metazoa > Arthropoda > Branchiopoda > Anostraca > Artemiidae > Artemia > Artemia franciscana. The sequence goes on from NW_027062705.1 coordinate 663,784, forward strand.
CAGGTAATTGAAACCTGCAAAGTCACACTAAAGGTTGACATATATGAGAGGAGAAGGGGATCACGTCCAGTGTCACCAGTTTTATCGGAAATTTTTGAACTGCTATACAGCCTCAAAGAAAAGGATGAATCGCAAATATCTGCAGTACTTGATCCATTGGACATGCCTTCTTTTCCAACAAACCCACCTATAATAGTGGCCTCACGATTCGACAAATGCTTCCAGATGCTTGATATTTTAGTTGAAAAACAGGAAACATGTTTGCAGAGTTCAAGCCCAGATATCTGGCCATTGACGCCAGCTCGACAATCCCCCTCTGTTCCTGTGATGCTTTCAAATATTTCTGACAATATACAAAATCCTAAGAATCAGCGTGATTCCGCGAAGAAGCTTGGCTCTCATGACAAGGTGAAACATGTTGTTAGTCGCTGAGATGGACGTGAAGTCCACATGGTTGATAAAGATTCTGCAGTGACAGCAGTGGCTGCAATACCTAATAAAATCAAAAACTGGGCTAAAATTATAAGAACAGAGTACGAAGATATTATTAAAATGGACACTGATTTTGATGTTTCTTAAATTCTGTGCTCGTTGAAAGTAAAACTTCTGTGACACGCTTCGAGATTTAAGAATTGTGCAGCTGAAGTTTAAAACTAATAATTACCTTTATCAGGCATTGAAGCTTGGAATGAAGATCGAATATTGTTTATTTTTTGTCACTCAGCCCAGGGAAACCAAGCAGTGTCTCAACTGCCAAGGACTTAGATGTGTCCTTGGGGGAGCGACATGGGATTTGACCAAGTGTATTTAGATGTGCGGTTGATCATAGTAATAAGTATCATGCGTGTCAAGTAGACATAAAATGGCCAAACTGTTGAAAAACCCACAGAAGTAACAGCTTGATTTGCGCACAAATGAAAAAGCACCTTCACGCTCAAGGCCAAATAAACCATGTTACAGCCCTAGGGAGTTAAAAATTCATGCTTGTATTTATTAGAATATAACTGATGCCCGTGAAAAACTAGAAACTATTAAAATTTTGTGCAATATTTTGGTATTTTGTGTATTGCTGAGCACCTTTAAGGCACAAATAATGTATCATTGTTAGAGCGTTCGCCTAATTCTCAGTTTTTTCTAAGGCCAGCAAATAATACAACTGGCTAGCTATTGTAATGAATAAAAAGTTCGTCTCTTATTTGTTAGACTCGAGTGACATTTATATTGCTATTGAGGTGGGATGTTTTGTGTCGTTGTGTGTTTATATGCCGACAAATTACCGTACCCATACTTCTGATAAGAAGTTTATATCAGCTTGCGCATCACTTTTACGCATCACTAAGATTTTCATAAAATTCAAAGTGCCAACAGGTGGTTTTGTAATCTCTGATGATTTTAACACAAATATGAATGACCCTTCACTGCCGCTTACACAAATGTTTCCGTCATCACTTCTGCTTGACATGTCTGTCCTACCTAAATCTAAACCTTTCTTTTATGCTCATATGCTTATGCTGCTTCGAAAAGAGATTTCAAACCAGTCCCGGTTCAGCATGTTCAAATGAAACTACGCAAGGCATTTGGTCTTTTAATTCGTTTTCGGGGTCTTTACCGTCGGGACGTCCTTGGTCGTATGTATAGCGCTGCTGCTCTGCCTCACGTATTGTCCCGTCCCTCCTCTTCCGAAATTTCAGACCTTCTGATCTTTCGCCCATTAAAGTTGCTTATTTTAAATTCTGTAAATTTTTACTTGGTTTCCCCCTTTCTTTTAGTAACACTGAGATTGTTTTAAAGCTTAATGTGAAGGATCCTGTAGTCTGTATAAAGAAAAAATATAAAACATTTGAAGATAGGGCGAAAATTAGCCTTTTAGGCCACAATTTATTTCCGTTTTTTAGTAACAGTTCTGGCCCTTCATGATTTATAGGCTAATCTATTTAGCAAGTTTTTTTTTTTTTTTTTTTTTTTTTTTTTTTTTTTTTTTTTTTTTTTTGTGTTCGAAGTGTTCGATCAATATTTGATAGGTTTTGATTGTAAGTGTTATCAGTTGTTTTTTCTTATATTATATTGTAGCGTACTCCTCATTTTTTGAGGGGAATAAAGAAAATAAATAAATAAATAATTGTGGGTCAACCTCAAACGTCGATTTTGTCCTGTCTGATCATCCAGAACTTCAATATACCACTATTACCGTTTCAGATGACATCCTATCAAATGAATTCTTACACATCCAGTTCAATATCTACATGTCTTCTTCTAAAAATAAAACAAGTCCCTGTTGGCTTACAAAATTATCACGGGATCACATAGATATATTGTCCTTTCAGTACACGCTTGAATCTAGATCCCCTTGAATCTAAATCACTCTTGAATCTAAATGCAAATTAAAATCCCCTTCCATCTTCTGTTTACTTCACCAAAAGGGAGCCCACAAGACCTTGATTACTTTCTAGATGAGTGGAACCATGCTCTTACGGTCGCTTCTTCTTGATCTGTACTTTCGACAAGTACAGATACAGATACCCAGATAGGTACAAATAGGTGCACAAAACAAGTACACAGAAACATGGTTAGAAAGAAGATGATGAATGCCAAGATAACAAGTGCCGTCCTAACTTTAGGTTTCAAATTTGGGCCGACTGTGATCGTCCAAACTCAGGTGTTATTTTTTCATTCTTAAGTAAACCAAACGTGAGTTCCGAAAAGCTCTTCATCGTTGGAAGACTAGACAAGTTCAAACGGCAACACCTGAGATAAAAAACAATTCCCAGCAGCTTTTGAAGAGAATTTCGAAGCTGACATTAAGCTCCTCCTCACAATCTAACTCTATCGATGTCACTTCGTGGTAAAAACATTTTTCTTCGATTTTCTTCTATGATCCTCCTCCGGTTGAAGCTACCTACAAAAATGTCCTCCTCCACTACATGTCAAAACTTAACCAACTGAGAAAGTTTGTCATAGCTTCACCTTCAGCCGACCAAACACAAGTTCGTCTAATGAAACCTGGTAAAGCCCTAGGATACGGTCGGGTGAAAACTGAACTCCTCCTATACGCTACCCCACTTAATATACAGTATTTGTCACTGTTATTTCAGGTTTGTAATTCTCAGCAATATATTCCAGCTGCTCTTTTGGAAGGTATTATTACCTGTGTCATAAAGAAGGGTGAAAACCCAATTTATATGAATCGTACAGACCAATTACTATTAGCTCAACAATTGGTAAGCTTTTTAAAAAGCTGATCTTTCAAGAAATAAACAAAAGTGCGATCATGGGGACAACCAGTTTGGATTTCACGAGGGCTGGGGTGTGCAAAACGCATACGCAACTTTTTTGGCTTTTCTAGACTGCTATAGGATGCTAAAAAGAACATGTATGTGTGTGCAATCGACATATCAAAGGCACTCGGTTCCAATATCCAATCAAATACTATTTTTTTTCTGTTGAGACATGGAATACACCCTTTCCTTTACCATCTCTTATGGAACTGGTATGGTAATGTGTTCACACGAGTTCGACTAGGTAGCCAGCTGAGCAAATCGATTACTAACGTCAAAAACAAGAAGAACAATGGTGAAGTCTTTTCGTAAGAGAGTGGAATTCAAATTTTAATGAATATTCCGGCCCTATGTTTCGATATTAGTTTTGGAAAAGCAGTGTGATCGTAGTCGTTATCGAATCCATCACTGTTTCCAGTGCATTTCGAGTAGATATGGCGTTTTTGATACTTCTTCAAAAATGGACCAGCTTGTGAAGTTGTTCCCCAAGCGTTGAGAAATTATTGTCGACGTTCTACTTAATTGTTTTTCTTAAGTAGCTGAGATGTTGTTTGCTCTTTGTGAGTTTTTTTCTTGTTTATTGTTTCATTTTTATTTCTTTTACTGTATTTTTATACTCCTCTAAGTGCATTTTATGTATGTAAAGATGGTTTAAATAAATTATTATTATTATTATTATTATTATTATTGTCATTATTATTATTATTATTATTATTATTATTATTATTATTATTATTATTATTATTATTATTATTATTATTATTATTATTATTATTATTATAATTATTATTATTATTATTATTATTATTTTTATTATTATCATTATTATTATTGTTAATATTATTATTATTGCTAATTACAACACAGGATTTCATAAATAATAATACAGTTAATCAAACAAATTCTTTAATATACCTCCAAAGAAAGGTTGTGCCAAACAGCTTTTGACTTCTTTTGTTAAATGTGAATTCTGACGTTTTCACTTATTAATTTGACTTTGATCTTCTTCTTCTTAAATGGTTGAAAATACTTGAAAGACGACTGAGGAACGGCATAAGAAGAGATATTAGATCTTAAGGGCTTCTCTTGCACCTCTTGTGTCTTTTGCACCCAAAGAATTAAATTTGAATTTTGTTGTTTCGCTAATACTATTTCTATCAGCATTCCGTAAAGGAGTTAAAACAAAACGGCTAATAGCTCATAATTGCCAAAAAGAATGCAATTTTGGTCCGTGGAGGGAAACATTGCAAAGAGGTATTTTTCGCTTACAGAGCGTGTGTAAGCTGGCAACCCTGCTTTTAGAAGGTTTTGGTAAACCAGTTTACTTATCTTTAATACCTTACCCTGACTGAGGTAGGGCTGGCACAACGATCTTTGTAGTTAAGAAGCATATGTAACAAATGTGTGAAGGGAAAAAAAATTGTTATATGTATAAGAGGTTTAAGTTAACGGACTCACCATACAAAAATGTGTGTTAGAAAAATACTTTTAATAAGTTCAATAGGGAATAAACAAACGGTAGAATTATAATGAAAGGGAGCAGTTAATGAGAGTAAAAAATGAAAAGAGCAAATGAAAAAGTTGAGCTTTACATAAATTTATCTTGAAGAAAAGTTATTGCTGGCTCTTCTTCGTCAAGGAACACTCTTGCAGAAAACTAGAATGAAACAAAAAGTAAATATTTATATTTTTTCTCCTGAAAACTAGCACATGAAGTCCAAATTAAATATTCTGTAGATTCAATGAGTTTTACCTTTATGGAGTTTCGTATATTTCGTAAATACGATCTTGTATTTACAACAATAAAGAAAGGTTTCACTGTTTTTCTGTAGCCAAAACTGAGTAAGAACAATTCAGAATTTTAAAACCCATCATCAGCCGAAAATAAAAAAATCGGAAAGAAAATTACAGTCGGGGTAACTATTTGGGAAGATCTATATCTCAATTTACATCTCCCGATCAAAAGTTAAGAAATTCATTATTCTTTGATTTCCACAAAAACTAGTTGATTTTCCCTGTGTTTTTTTGTGAAGTTAGCTTTATTGAAACTGAGCAAAGAATTATTACTCTGTAATTATTACTCCAGTGAAGTTATTGAACAAACTATAGGAAAGATTAAAAAAACAAAAGCGAAAATAGTGATCGAAATTTTATAAGATCTTTATTAGGTTTTTGATACTAGTATTTCGATATTTTGATATGCTTCAAGGATTTGATAATTTCAATTCTTGATATTTTGACGTTAGAAGCTTTGACCATTTTGACCCTAAGTGCTCTAAAAGTTAGTCACTTCCTCTATTCTTCACTTCTCAGTTTTTTGTTTTTCTTACGGTCGGCTTGGCAACAACTGTTAAACTTGAAAATTAAATAGTCTTCCAAGATAAATTTCTATGGCGATGCCTATCTGTATTGTAAGCGTAATTCTTCATGATCTCCCCCATGACGAAAATTCTTAGACATCTAGTGGGAACTTTCCCTTTTTTTTCGTTGTCTGAAAAATCTTTACAATTGCATAGAATTAAACTGCCTTAAAAGTCTGAAGAAATATAAATTAGTTTTATATAGTTAATCAATTTTTTTTTCAGGCATCTGGGTCTCAGCAGTGTACCTTCTCCAAGGAATTGCAAAACAATTTCCAAATACCACAACCAATTTTATTATCAAGAAATGCCGTTGTTCAGCCTGTTGGACAATCGAGAATAGCCACTATTAGCATCGGAGAACCACCGAACATACCGCCTCCTCCTCCACCGCCTCAAATAGCTCCAACTCTGAAGCAATATCACGCCGAAACTGGTTTGACCATCGTTAAAAGAGTTGTAAATCACAACAACTCCCATCATCACCTATCTTCAAGTGGAATACAGCTGGCTGCTCAGGCTTCGCAGGCGAAGAAACGGGACACTGCGATAGCTATAGATAGAGTTTCAAGAATGATATTTCCTGTTAGTTTCTTTATTTTAAATATTATTTACTGGTGCATATTCTTGCAAACTGCGTAGTCTCTCAGCTATATTTAAAGTGCTTACCACTAGATGGAACCTTTTCAAGATGGTCCATCTACACGAAAAGAGAGGGATTGGATTTTAGTGTTTACTTCTCTATGAAATATCTTTCTATCCTGTATTTTTCCTATAAGTTTTTCAGTTTACTTCACCTATTTTAAAATCCCCTCCTATCCTCCGAAATGCTAGAAGATTATTATGTAACTACCAAAATACAAGAATGAAAATTTATATAGCTACATTCAGCTTATTGTGAATTTAGTTTATATTTTTGTTAAAAATACAAACTAAATTCACAATAATTGTACTAATTGCTGAATCAAATGAAACGTTTATTATTTCAAGCGAATTTTGCAGACTGTACTAAATATGTTGAATATTAAATCGTTTCATAATTCCTTTGCTAATGATTTTTAACCTTCAGGTTCGCAAGATTTAGATGTTCTTTCTTCATTTACCTTCAGTGTTTTTTTTGTCATTCCTATAATTTTAGTTTTTACATTAAAATCTAACGTGTTCTTAAATATAATTTGAATAAAACTTGCTGAATTTTATTTTAATATAAATGAAATTATGCTTAGCATTAATGCAGGAAGCGAATTATTTCGGTCATATAATCGTTCTTTCGACTGATACTGTCTGCTTTGATACTATTCTTATTCCTCATATTAAACAAAAGAAAACAACAACTAGGAAACAGTGCATTCATGTTCTTTTTAATGAAAAAAATATAAGATTTAATCGTAGAAATAGATAGATCATGCCCATATACAAACATCTTAGATCTAGCTGTTTACCAACCCCCCTCCCCCATAAAAAATGTCCCCCTTGAAAATACTCTCTGGAAAATACCCCTCGAAGAATATACCCACCCCTACCTCAGAAACTACCGTCACGGGAAATCTCCTCCACGTGGGTCACCCGCCTGAGACTCTAGGTGGCGGGCCTTTTAGGCTTAGATTGCTTGTTCCCGACCTAGACTTGTTGAGGGTATGTTAAGGGGAATTTGAACTTCATTGCAATATAATATGTGCATATTCCATTTGCACTTTAAATATCCTGTGCTCGGAAAGAAAAACAGGAGTATCCTAAGTAAAATGGTCTTACTGCATTTCATTTTTTTAAGTTAAATTTGTTCTTGTAATCCTTTTTATTGTTCGCTCATCTCCTTTAAATTGAAATGTAATCAAATATAGAATGCATCAGACCTGAATCGCTCTCTGGGGACCAGTTTTTTGTTTTTTCAGTTTCGCGGAACAGTATATTTCAGAGATGTTACAGGAAAACGAGAATTAGGAGGATGGCATGGGACTCGACAATTTCCCTTGTCAGAAATTTCACAAGTAATGCAAAAATCAAGTTCTAGCCAAATTTTGACGATGGTATCAAGTTCTAAAGGGCCCATAATTTTGTTCTTAATATTCCTTTAGATACAGGATTTTTAAAAGATTTGCCGGAGATAATTGACTTACGGATATTTCATAGGCGGTGCAACAGCACTGTCTAAGTAAAGAGCAAAGTGGGCCCTGTGTATTTTTTCCGCCAAGTAACTTTAAATAGAAGGAATTGTCGTAAAAAATCCGTACGGGGATGGTTCACATGGAAATAAAAAGTTCTTACGTTGTTTTTAATAGTCAAAAGTAATTTAAGGCCAAGCAGCCCCTTTCCAACGTTCCTTAGCTCCCCAAAGACCTCTGTTAAAATTTGGAGCAATCATTGTCTTCGGCATAGTTGAAAGGTCCAATAACTATGTCAATGGAGATGACAACCTTAGAGCATTAATTGAACACATTCAGGGTAGCCTAATGAGGATAATAAACCACAAATAGGCACTATGTGTTACTCTACTACCATTATTACTACTACTACTATTACTACTATTACTATCAGTACTACTGCTTCTCTTACTGCTGCTGCTGTTACTACTATTGGTACTCCTACTGCTACAATACTACCACTCCTACTATTACATGCTAAAAATTTTCAGCAAATGTTTAGGGGTATTGAGCAAAATCAAAACAACCTGTGCACATCCAGGCTGATAAAATGAGGTATTAGAAAAGTCTTAGGAAAGGCTTAGATTATTATGCTAGAACTTTCAGGAACTGTTCAGGTGGATATGGAACCGACTAGAAGACACTAGGTGCCCACTACCAATTTTATACAACTACTACTGCTACTACCACTATTACTACTACTACTACTACAGATACAACTACTATTACTGCTAAGGCTATTAAGGTAAAGTTTCAGAGAATGTCAAGGCGGATGTTGAATTAAATCATAACACACTATGCACATGCAGGCTTGGAAAAGGGAGTGTCATCTATATTCAGGAACGGCATATAGTATTGAGCTGAACTTTCAGGGCATTTTGAGGGGGATGTTGAACTTTTTTTGCTGCAAAAGTTCAAAAATATATCTGAATTATCGGCTTCTTGGAAATACTTAGTTATAATCGCTAGTTCTGAACTGAGCCTTCGTCGATATCTTACCACAAAGATTGGCCGGGAAATCATAAAACCAGCTGAGAAATCTAACAGCGACCTGCAAATGAATGAACAAAATGGCAGGCAATTTAAATAGAGTATTGCAAAGAAAATCTTGAAAAACGTAAGATCTTGCATTATGCGCAAAAACTTAACAAATTAAGTAATTAATTTTTCATGCGAGTCATTAGGCTATGGATGTGATTTTTTCTCCGACTTGGTTTGAATTTTTATTCGATTCAACTATTTACTCCATTTCCATCTCCCATTTAATCTCTCCTGTAAATTTCTCATCTCTTTTTTGGAGACATCTTACGAGTTGGAGTTATCATACCTTTATCTTACCCAAGTTAACTTCCTTCGGAAATAAAAAGAAAATAATTCAACTGATTTGTATTTTTTTTAGTGAATCGACCAGTTTGAACAATGTAACTAAGAGAGCATTGGAGGTGACTAAATAAAATTTAGTCAATAGTTAGATTTCTTTCGAGTTACGTACTCGTCGTTTTGTGAAATTAACTTGGATAGCAGTTTTTCTGACATTTACTTGGAAATGTCAAGTGTATGTAAAAAGCGCAAATTGTTTGTAACCAGACCCAACTATATAATCGTCAAATACTGCAAAACTGACACCAAAATAATAAAAGACTATTTCAAAGGCCATGTTTATCGTCTTCATTACAATTTGGAAGAAGTAGCTAAGTGCCACTGTTTAAAGACCTGTTCACGGCACCAAAGAATTAAAAGCGAAATGACAGTATTTCAGTCGCTACAGTATTTGTCAGTGAAAATATTCTTGTGGCAATAACTGCCTCGCTAATTCCTAAAGCCCTGCCACTCCCTGATGACACCTTTGCGAGTGGAGATCTCGGCTTATAATTAAAATTTTAGGCATAGGGTCATTTTTTATTTCAATATGTATTGTCACAAATGTTATTTTATGGACGTCTTTAAATGGGTTAAATTAGTCACTTAGGGCACAGGGTATGCCTCTAATTCAAAATATTTAGATAAATATTTAGCAAGTTTAAGTCGGTAATTACTGTTCTTAGGTCTACACTGAATGAAAAACGACTTGATCACCTACTGACACTATTCAGTGAAAGTGATATTTGGATCAGTAAAACATGTCTCAAATAGTTTAAAAGTAGAAAAGAAATGGAAGCTTGATGAATATATCTGGATGTTTCAGCATATTTAAAGGTCAATTTCTTGTTCATTTTTTTAATTCGGTAAAAATCTATAGTGAGTCAGAAAAATCTGAAAAGCTTGTAACTCCCCTCCCCAAATGAATTAGGCTCGGGTTGCCCCATGCGAAGAGTATTAATTTGAAAGTCTTAAGGATTTTTGAGGGGCACAATGAACTAAGTCAAAATACGCTGTGTGCATCAAGGATGTCAACATGTTGTGTCTGTAACATTGTTCTATACAAAATATTCTCCTTAGGTCTATTTTACTCTTGCATACGTTCTATACCAAATTTTCGCAGTAATTGTGTTGCGAAAGCAACATTTTAGTTTTGTCGTATTTTTGTTATTTGTTTGTTTTTTTGTTTTTTTTGTTCCTAGCACCCCAGTTTCAGCTTATTCCTAGAAAGTGGTAAGAGTTTTTTTAAAACTGTGCGGTTTTGCGGAAAGTGTGGACCTTAGGCCGGACTGAGGAATATAACTTTGCATTTTGGGAAGCTTCATAGAACTCTTGCCTGGGTCCAAAAAGGATGGTTTTTGCTTGTCCTTGAGCCAAAGACTATAGTGTGTGAAGTGTAGTTAAGTTTTATAGCCTATGAAATAGAGAACTATCTGAAGTTATGCAGTCAAGCTTTCGTTTCATCAAACCATGTTTCTGCTTTCCAGTGGAAAGCTCCGTTATAGCAAGCAAGCAGGCAGGCACTAGTTTCAAATTGAAGACGGACTAAAATCTATAAGTGTTCAATATATGTGGCAGTTACCCGGCCCCATAACCAGTATATCTTCTTTGAGTGATGAATAGAAAATTTACAGACAAAAAGTGCCCTTTTCCCAGAGGTCCGAAAGTGCTCTCATCTATTGTTTTTACCCATTTCGGTTTTTGCGCACTTGGGATTGTGGTAGAGAAATGGTATCAGATGTGACTTTTAAACTTTTACAGTTCTCTCATTGCTAAATAAATAATTTTTAAGTGATGACGTTAGAAACTTGGCCTACGACAAAAAAGTCAACTTTTGAACTAAGACAGATAGATTTATTTTTTGACGGCAGTCAATAGCTCTTGATTAACTTATCAAAGTATAAATCATCCATTTTTTGGTAGAAAAATTCATTCATGAGTAATACCAGTTTGAAAGTTTAAAGGGGCTGACAACTTCAGCAGTAAGGTACAGCTGAAACCAAAATTAGTTTGATAACAATTTTGTACATATAGGCTACAGAGTTTTAAGCAACAGTCGTCTGTTAGCTCATAATCATCTTCAGCAAAGAGGGGCTCTCAACTTCTGCTAGTTGATGTACCTTTTATTTGTTTTTGGTGTATTTGATGGTAAGACCGATTTGGTTCCAGTGGTTAAACATGTAGGGGAATTGTTAGTTTTAAGATATTTACAGATTAACATCTTCAGCGTTTAATCAAAGCGAGGAAACAAAACCAAAGTGTTGCTCTCGCAGCACTTTGCTCGGAAAAGCTGAAAAAACGTTGCCGACACTCCTCACGTTGTCCAAGCAACGTAGATCTAGTTTCGACCAACTATCTCTGATTCTCTTAAAGTCAGTAAGATTAAACTCTTAGGAGTTATTATAACCAGTGATTTAAAATGGGAAGCAAACATAACTAGTCTAGTAAAAAGGGGTAATGCTGGGCTGCAGATGCTCCAGCTTATATCGAAACTTAGCGCCCCTCCAGATCACCTCCTCTGAATATTTACATCTTTTATTCGCCGAATTTTGGAATATGCAGCCCCTGTATGGCATTTTGGACTGACGGCTGAGCAAAGTGCCAGGCTCGAAAGAGCTCAGAAAAGAGCTCTAATGATAGTTTCAAAGCAGGTAGAAATGTTGCATGAAGAGCTGCTGACAAAGTTTAAAATACAAACTCTGGAAAAAAGAAGAGAGAAACTCTGCATGGATTACGGACAAAATCTTTGATCCACCCATTCACAAAATCCTTTCCCCCCCTCAATCCACGACAAACCGACTTCCGCGCAGGGTGGCAGTGCGTGTTGACAAACTTCAGCCGGTACGATGTGCCCACCAGCGGTTAGCGAAGAGTTTTATACCTAACTTTGTACGAAAGTCTGGAGGATTGATGTATTTTGTTTTCTTTGTTTTTGCTTTTTATTTTGCGTCGCTTTTTAATGTGACTATACCATAAGAAATTTGGCAGTGCCATGAAATTTTGGTGAAAATAAAATCTTATCTATCTATCTATCTATCATATCATTGTTGCATTGGTTCTATACCACATTTCGCCGTAGTTTGTATTACTATCAAATTGGTTCTATACCAAAAATTTTCAGTAGCTTTATATTACTCTTTCATTATTTCTATATAAAAATTCAACCATAATTATATATTACTTTCGCATTGGTTCCACACGAAATTCCACTGTATCTCTATAGTACTCTTGCATTAGTTCTATACCAAAATTTCGCAGTCATTTTATATTACACTCGAATTGGTTTGACACAAAATTTTGCAGTAATTTTACACAACTCTTGCATTGGGCTTATACCATATTTTGCAGAAATTTTATATTACTCTTGCATAAGTTCTATACCAAAATTTCGCTATAATTCTATTTTACCTAGCATTAGTTCTATACCAAAATTCCGTAGTAATTTTGTATTACACTTGCATTGGTTCGATACAAAATTTTGCATTAATTTCAAATAGCTCTTGCATTCGTCTTATATCAAATTTTGCAATGATTTCATACGCATTGGCTTTATGCCATATTTTGCGATATTTCTATGTTTCTCTTGCAATGGTTCTATACAAAAAACTTCGCGGTAATCTACATTTCTCTGGAATTGGTTCTATAACAAAATTTCGCAGGAATTTTACATTACTCTCGCATTGGTTCTATTCCAGATTTTGCAGCAGTTTTATATTACTCTTGCATTGGTTCTATACAAAAATATCGTAGCAATTTTATTTTATTCTCGCATTGGTTCTATACAATATTTTGCAGTAATTTTATAATACTCTCACATTGATTCCATACGAAAATTCTGCTGTAGTTTCATTGTACTTTTGCAATGATTCTATACAAAACTTATGCAGTAATTTTATAATACTCTTGCATCGATACTATACCAAAATTTCCGGTAATTTTATCATTGTTGCATTGGTTCTATACCACATTTTTCAATAGCTTTATTTTATTCTTACATTGGTTCTATACGAAAATTCAACCATAATTTTATGTTACTTTCGCATTGGTTCTATACTAATATTATTTTCGCATTGGTTCTATACAAAAATGCATTAGTTCTATACAACAAATTTTCACAAAATTTCGCAGTAGTTTTATATTACTCTCGCATTGGTTCTCTACAAAATTTGGCAGTAGTTTTATATTGCACTCGAATTGGTTCTATAAAAAATTTTTCTGCCAAGGCACTCAAAGAGAAATCACAGACTGGGACACCGGGACACAAATGACGACCGGGACACAGGGAATATAAATGACGACCGGGACACAGGGACAAAACTACAAAGGGGACGCCGGGGGGCACAGGGGGATATATAAATGACGAATGCGACACAGGGAATGGTCGATTAGCAATCACCATCAACAAAGCTCAAGGGCAATCATTAGAATCATGAGGTATAGATCTGAATACGGATTGTTTTCCCATGGACCATTATATGTTGCATGTTCAAGAGTCGGTAAACCTGACAATCTATTTATATGCACAGACAATGGGACAGCAAAGAATGTTGTATATTCGCAAGTTTTACGTAGTTATGGCGCGTAATATGGCGCGTAACGACTTACGCGTGCGGGGGGGCTTGGGGGGGGGGGGGGGGCGCGAAGCGCCCTCACCAACTAGGTGTTGGGGTGGCACGAAGCGCCACCCCAACAGCTAGTACGTAATAAAATCATGAGAATACAGAAGTTCGTTACGTAAGCTAATTTGTAAGTTACGTATATTTTTTACTAATAAAAAGATTCGTAAAAAATTTAAAGTTCTAGTTGCCTTGATAAGTAATAAAAAAATCGGAGGGCAACTAGGCGTCCTCCCCCGCTCCTTTTTTTCTCAAAATCATTCGATCAATACTATGAAAAAGCCAATTAGCCAAAAAAATAAATATGCAAATTTCGTTTTAATTATTCATATGCGGAGAGCCAAAATCAAAACATGCATTGATTTAAAAACGTTTAGAAATTAATTTTTTTAAAACAAGTTTTTTAACGGAAAGTAAGGAAAGACATTAAAACTTAAAACGAACAAAAATTACTTCGTATATGAAACGGTAACGTTTTTACGCTAAAGTTTTCTATTGTTTTAAAAAAAAGAGTTAAGAGAGAGAGTCAAACTATAGCGAAAAGAGTCGGGCGTTGATGAGGAAGCACTTACTTGGATTGAATTTTCCAGAGGATATTTCCCTGGGGAGAGGGTTTTTTCTGTGGAGGTGGTGCCAGATATCCTAGCGTTAATGAAAAAACAAAAAGAAATTAAATAAAAAAACAAGTTTCCTTCAACTGGAAGTAAGGAGCAATATTTAAACTTAAAACGAACAGAAATTATTCCGTATACAAAGAGGGTCTTTAAAGCCTCGCTCTTTACACTAAAGTTTAAATTGTGTCCCAATTCTTTAATAATGACTCCTGAAACGCAAGGGTAGTTTAATTAGAACAATAAGTAACGTTTTTATAAGGCCAAAAAACTTTAGCTTGAAGAGCGTGGTGTTGAGGAAGGGGCAACCCCCGTCGTATACGTAATAACTTCTGTTCGTTTTAAGTTTCAATATTGCTCCTTACTTTCAGTTGAAAATAACCTTTTTTTTATTTAATCAAACAGTTCATGGTAACGAACTGTAAATAGGAGCGACCCGGCTCAATAGTAAACGAAGCTCTAAAAAACGGAACTTCGATGCTAAGAGATATATCAAAAGAATCGGATTTTTATGCTGATTTTAAATATATAAGTTTCATCAAATTAGGTTTTTGTCATCAAAAGTTACGAGCCTGAGAAAATTTGCCTTATTTTCGAAAATAGGGGTAAACACCCCTTAAAAGTCATAGGATCTTAACGAAAATCACACCCTCGAATTCAGCGTATCAGAAAATCATATAGAAAAAATTTCAAGGTCCAATCTACAAAAATGTGGAATTTTGTATTTTTTGCCAAAAGACAGATCACGGGTGCGTGTTTTGTTTTGTCATTTGTTTGTTTTTTTGTTGTTTTTTTTCCTTCCCTTTAAATTTTAAAAGGTATACTCAAAAGTTTTCAATATGACGTGATTTCCGCCAATGGAATTTTGCAGAGCTGTAATGGACTACGTGAATAATTTTGTCACAAAATATAAAGTTTGGGCTTTATAAATGTATCCAAGTGATAATTATATCATAGTAAGTAGATCCCCCTAAAGAAGAGAGTAGGGATGTTTCTCCTTAGAATCTAGTCAGTATGACCATAAAACGGGAATATATACAGGGGCAAAAAATCGCACAAAGAAACAATAAGAAAGAAGTGACAAGTGCTAAGAAAATAGAAAGGTAGAAAGTATTTGAGTTACTGATATAAGCACTGATTAATTGCATATAGATAATAACATAATACATTAATAAAGTGTCAGGAAGCAAAGCTGTTACATGAATGTCAGTGCTATTATCATAGGCAGCGCAAATAAAGAGGAATACGGGCACAATGTGTTATTTATTTATTATTATTAATTTTCTTTGGTTTGTTCTAGACCAGGGCATTTCGGTATTGAAGAAGTATTCATAGAAACTTTAAAAAGAGCTAAGTCAATTGAAAATTGTTAGGGCTAGTGCCTTTTTTAATAATATGAAGTGATTTTGAGGCAAATAGCCTCCACCTCATGCCAATCATTTCCCAAAACACATTCAATCAACATTTTGAGATAACTATTTCGCTTAGTGATGTTGAAAGGTCCAAAATTATGTCTGAGGATGGCAACTGGATGATAAACTGGATGATGTCTGATTCTCTAAAATTTGTCTCTTACTATCCCGAATAGGAACAAGCTATAGGCTCTTTCCTGAACATCCTTAAGTTGTCTGCAGCTCTGGAAGTCACAAGAAAGTTCAGTTTTCAGGAAAGTAACAGTTTTACAGAGTTCTACAAATATAGGGAAACATCACGAGTCAGTTACTTTGAACCAGTTTTACAGATACTTGCTGCACAAACTACACGGCTATGATTGTGTTTTGAGTTATAACTTTGCTCTTTAGGTTGATCAAAAAACCGCGTTTTTAAACTTAACTTTTATTCGTGTTTCGGTTTTTAAAATACACACGATAAACCCTGCAAAAAGATTTGTGTTTTGGTTTGTTGATTTTGTCAGATTTTGAAATTATCTGCGTTGTGCTTTATGGACATCTTAATGCTAAGATTAGAAGTTCTTAAGGAGCACTTAAAAGAACTAAGGCTCTCTAAGACTGCGTTCTGGAGGCTCAGCTTCATTACTTGTTTGTGATCCCCCGTGTACAGCTTTTAGTGTTGTTTTGGAGGGTGTTTACGAAGAAGGGCTAAAAAAATTATTCCTAGTATTTTTTTTTTTGTAAGTACGCGAAGTTTTTTGTTAGGAATTCCAACTCGAGCTCGGAATCAAACAATTATTGGTAGAAATGGGATATTTTTTTATATTTTTATTTTGAGTTTTATTTTGACTGAAGCATGTCAAAGATAAACGGTTTTTACAGGTTTAATATAATTAGCATCTCTATGTGAATAAAAAAACAAACAAATATAGCTATTTTTTGTTATCCCTGATTTGAATTAAACTACCTCCGAGCTCCTTCACTTTATCGTGAGGAAATAGTTTCGTTTTCTCAGTAAATAAATTTTTTTATCTGTGAAGTAGGCAACTGAAAAGTTGCGAAAATCAATCTGAGTAGATGATTTTCTAGAACTGAAAAATATATTTCTAAGCTTGTGAATTTGTATTCTAAGATTAGTCTATCAGTCTATAAGAATACGAGTAAAATGCCTGTATCTGAACTGTGTTCTCAAGAGCCTTCAAATGATGTTCTCGAATGGCTCGCAAAATCTCTAACCCGATGTCGACTCATATTTTTTCACTCAAAATTTCTCTGAAAGGGATCACCGTGAACCGGGGCTCCTTTATCGGTTAGAACAAGGAGTATGGGGCTTTAAACGTGAAAATTATTCACGTAGTCCATTACAGCTCTACAAAATTCCATTGGCGGAAATCACGTCATATTGAAAACTTTTGAGTATACCTTTTAAAATTTAAAGGGAAGGGGCAAATGCCTGGGGCACAACTAAAGTGCATTATTTTCTTTAAGGATCTATAAGTAAAGGAACAATGCGGCTCAACTATAATCGAAAACCTAAGAAACTTCGTCTTGATAACAAAACAAAAAGAGGATACTGACGATGCAAAATATCGTGGTTGCAGCCAGTTTCCTCCTTTTTAAAGTCGAGCAGATTTCCCTTGCAGTTCAAGCCAAGGTACTCTAATTTGGAGAGATTATATATTTTTTTTCAAAATCATCCTATTTTCTTTTGGTTATATACTTTTAATTTTAAGGTTAACGAAAAAAAATTTACTATTCCTGAATCACGTTCTATACTATAACTATAAAATTATCACATATTAATATGTGTTGGACATCATTAACTGTTTGTTACATTTAAATTTATACGTTGTCATAGCAGAGTGGTTCTCTTCTAGGCATTCGTAGAATTCGTGGGAATTGTACCTATTCGTAGAATTCGAGTTCAAACCACTTGCTGGCAACGCATGATGGCATGGCAACATGCAGGTTTAAGTTGGGATTAGGTAGGTGTAAGTTAAGTTAATTATATTAATTAAGTTAATTAAGTTAAGTTAATTAGTTAAGTTAATTAAGTAAGTTAAGTTAGGCTATCTATATTTCCTTTTTATGGTCATATTAACCAGGGATTTGATTACAATTATTTAATTATTATTTTGATATATTTACAAAGCCCAAACTTCATATTTTGCGTCATTCATAAGAAGTTGGGACAAAATTTAAGCTTTAGTGTAAAGAGCGAGGTATTGACGAGTACTAACCCATTCATATCTTCTATATATATAAAAATAAGTTGTTTGTGGGTTATGTCTGTCTGTCGAGTGACGTCGTGTTTGTCCGCATATGACGTCTGAATTATTTCACACTAATACAAAAGAAGAAAAAAAACTAAAAAAGGACTTTGGCTTTAGCATTAATATAAAAGAAGCAAAAATCTAAAGAAGGTAAAAACTACCAAAAAAACTAAAAAGAAAAAAAAATAAAAAAATCTAAAAAAGCTTAAAAACTAAAAAAAACTAAAAAAAAGGTAAAAAACTAAAAAAAAAACAAAAAAAAAGGAAAAAACCATAAAATAAACTAAAAACTAATAAAAAAACTAAAAAACTACAAAAACTAAAAAAAACTAAAAAAGGTAAAAACTAAAAGAACTAAAAAAAACTAAAAAAGGTAAAAACTAAAAGAACTAAAAAAGAAAAAAAAACTAAAAAAAGGAAAAAAACTGAAAAATAAAGGAGAAAAAGAAAACTAAAAAAATATAAATAAAAATAAAAAAACTAAAAAGATAAAAACTTCAAAAAAAACTTAAAAGAAAAAAGAAAAAAACTAAAAAACCTAAAAAAAGGTAAAAACCAATAAAAAAAACTAAAAAGAAAAAAAGGGAAAAAATTAAAAATTTATTTCATCATATACCAATTCAAAAACGAATGTATACCGGGATGACAACCGGGACACAGGGAATATAAATGACGACCGGGACGCAGGGACACAACTACAACGGTGACGCCGGGGGCATAGGGGGGATATATAAATGACGACGGGGACACAGGCAATGTTCGATTAGCAATCACCATCAACAAAGCTCAAGGGCAATCATTAGAATCATGAGGTATAGATCTGAATATGGATTGTTTATCCCATGGACAATTATATGTTGCATGTTCAAGAGTCGGTAAACCTGACAATCTATTTATATGCACAGACAATGGGGCAGCAAAGAATGTTGTATATTCACAAGTTTTACGTCGTTAAAAACATAAATTGACTTTGCATCCAGTTGAACTTTATCCTTTTCAATCTTAGACATCGTGACGGATGAAAACTCGGAACAATATATATATATAAAAATAAGTTGTCTGTGTGTGTGTGGGTCTGTCTGTCGGGTGACGTCATGTTTGTGTGTCGACTGACGTCATGTTTTCAACTGACGAAATTACAGACCGGGACATCGGGACACAAATGACGACCGGGACACCGGCACATAGGGAATATAAATGACGACACTCAAAGAGAAAGCGACCGGGACAAAAGGAATGTTCGATTAGCAATCAACAAAGCACCGGGACACAAATGACGACCGGGACACAGGGAGTATAAATGACGACCAGGACATAAGTAAAAAAAAAAAAAACTAAAAAAACTAAAAAAAAGGTAAAAACTACAAAAAAAACTAAAAAGAAAAAAAAACTAAAAACTAATAAAAAAACTAAAAAATCTAAAAATCTAAATAAACTAAAAAAGAAAAAAATAATATAGGAAAAAAATAAAGGAGAAAAATAAAACTAAAAAACGAATGTATATACAGACCGGGACACCGGGATACAAATGACGACCGGGACACAGGGAATATAAATGACGACCGGGACACAGGGACACAACTACAACGGGGACGCCGGGGGGCACAGGGGGATATAAATGACGACCGGGACACCGGGACACAGGGAATATAAATGACGCCCGGGACACTCAAAGAGAAATCACAGACTGGGACACCGGGACACAAATGACGACCGGGACACAGGGAATATAAATGACGACCGGGACACAGGGACAAAACTACAAAGGGGACGCCGGGGGGCACAGGGGGATATATAAATGACGAATGCGACACAGGGAATGGTCGATTAGCAATCACCATCAACAAAGCTCAAGGGCAATCATTAGAATCATGAGGTAGAGATCTGAATACGGATTGTTTTCCCATGGACCATTATATGTTGCATGTTCAAGAGTCGGTAAACCTGACAATCTATTTATATGCACAGACAATGGGACAGCAAAGAATGTTGTATATTCGCAAGTTTTACGTAGTTATGGCGCGTAATATGGCGCGTAACGACTTACGCGTGCGGGGGGGCTTGGGGGGGGGCGCGAAGCGCCCTCACCAACTAGGTGTTGGGGTGGCACGAAGCGCCACCCCAACAGCTAGTACGTAATAAAATCATGAGAATACAGAAGTTCGTTACGTAAGCTAATTTGTAAGTTACGTATATTTTTTACTAATAAAAAGATTCGTAAAAAATTTAAAGTTCTAGTTGCCTTGATAAGTAATAAAAAAATCGGAGGGCAACTAGGCGTCCTCCCCCGCTCCTTTTTTTCTCAAAATCATTCGATCAATACTATGAAAAAGCCAATTAGCCAAAAAAATAAATATGCAAATTTCGTTTTAATTATTCTTATGCGGAGAGCCAAAATCAAAACATGCATTGATTTAAAAACGTTTAGAAATTAATTTTTTTAAAACAAGTTTTTTAACGGAAAGTAAGGAAAGACATTAAAACTTAAAACGAACAAAAATTACTTCGTATATGAAACGGTAACGTTTTTACGCTAAAGTTTTCTACTGTTTTAAAAAAAAGAGTTAAGAGAGAGAGTCAAACTATAGCGAAAAGAGTCGGGCGTTGATGAGGAAGCACTTACTTGGATTGAATTTTCCAGAGGATATTTCCCTGGGGAGAGGGTTTTTTCTGTGGAGGTGGTGCCAGATATCCTAGCGTTAATGAAAAAACAAAAAGAAATTAAATAAAAAAACAAGTTTCCTTCAACTGGAAGTAAGGAGCAATATTTAAACTTAAAACGAACAGAAATTATTCCGTATACAAAGAGGGTCTTTAAAGCATCGCTCTTTACACTAAAGTTTAAATTGTGTCCCAATTCTTTAATAATGACTCCTGAAACGCAAGGGTAGTTTAATTAGAACAATAAGTAACGTTTTTATAAGGCCAAAAAACTTTAGCTTGAAGAGCGTGGTGTTGAGGAAGGGGCAACCCCCGTCGTATACGTAATAACTTCTGTTCGTTTTAAGTTTCAATATTGCTCCTTACTTTCAGTTGAAAATAACCTTTTTTTTATTTAATCAAACAGTTCGTGGTAACGAACTGTAAATAGGAGCGACCCGGCTCAATAGTAAACGAAGCTCTAAAAAACGGAACTTCGATGCTAAGAGATATATCAAAAGAATCGGATTTTTATGCTGATTTTAAATATATAAGTTTCATCAAATTAGGTTTTTGTCATCAAAAGTTACGAGCCTGAGAAAATTTGCCTTATTTTCGAAAATAGGGGTAAACACCCCTTAAAAGTCATAGGATCTTAACGAAAATCACACCCTCGAATTCAGCGTATCAGAAAATCATATAGAAAAAATTTCAAGGTCCAATCTACAAAAATGTGGAATTTTGTATTTTTTGCCAAAAGACAGATCACGGGTGCGTGTTTTGTTTTGTCATTTGTTTGTTTTTTTGTTGTTTTTTTTCCTTCCCTTTAAATTTTAAAAGGTATACTCAAAAGTTTTCAATATGACGTGATTTCCGCCAATGGAATTTTGTAGAGCTGTAATGGACTACGTGAATAATTTTGTCACAAAATATAAAGTTTGGGCTTTATAAATGTATCCAAGTGATAATTATATCATAGTAAGTAGATCCCCCTAAAGAAGAGAGTAGGGATGTTTCTTTTTAGAATCTAGTCAGTATGACCATAAAACGGGAATATATACAGGGGCAAAAAATCGCACAAAGAAACAATAAGAAAGAAGTGACAAGTGCTAAGAAAATAGAAAGGTAGAAAGTATTTGAGTTACTGATATAAGCACTGATTAATTGCATATAGATAATAACATAATACATTAATAAAGTGTCAGGAAGCAAAGCTGTTACATGAATGTCAGTGCTATTATCATAGGCAGCGCAAATAAAGAGGAATACGGGCACAATGTGTTATTTATTTATTATTATTAATTTTCTTTGGTTTGTTCTAGACCAGGGCATTTCGGTATTGAAGAAGTTTTCATAGAAACTTTAAAAAGAGCTAAGTCAATTGAAAATTGTTAGGGCTAGTGCCTTTTTTAATAGTATGAAGTGATTTTGAGGCAAATAGCCTCCACCTCATGCCAATCATTTCCCAAAACACATTCAATCAACATTTTGAGATAACTATTTCGCTTAGTGATGTTGAAAGGTCCAAAATTATGTCTGAGGATGGCAACTGGATGATAAACTGGATGATGTCTGATTCTCTAAAATTTGTCTCTTACTATCCCGAATAGGAACAAGCTATAGGCTCTTTCCTGAACATCCTTAAGTTGTCTGCAGCTCTGGAAGTCACAAGAAAGTTCAGTTTTCAGGAAAGTAACAGTTTTACAGAGTTCTACAAATATAGGGAAACATCACGAGTCAGTTACTTTGAACCAGTTTTACAGATACTTGCTGCACAAACTACACGGCTATGATTGTGTTTTGAGTTATAACTTTGCTCTTTAGGTTGATCAAAAAACCGCGTTTTTAAACTTAACTTTTATTCGTGTTTCGGTTTTTAAAATACACACGATAAACCCTGCAAAAAGATTTGTGTTTTGGTTTGTTGATTTTGTCAGATTTTGAAATTATCTGTGTTGTGCTTTATGGACATCTTAATGCTAAGATTAGAAGTTCTTAAGGAGCACTTAAAAGAACTAAGGCTCTCTAAGACTGCGTTCTGGAGGCTCAGCTTCATTACTTGTTTGTGATCCCCCGTGTACAGCTTTTAGTGTTGTTTTGGAGGGTGTTTACGAAGAAGGGCTAAAAAAATTATTCCTAGTATTTTTTTTTTGTAAGTACGCGAAGTTTTTTGTTAGGAATTCCAACTCGAGCTCGGAATCCAACAATTATTGGTAGAAATGGGATATTTTTTTATATTTTTATTTTGAGTTTTATTTTGACTGAAGCATGTCAAAGATAAACGGTTTTTACAGGTTTAATATAATTAGCATCTCTATGTGAATAAAAAAACAAACAAATATAGCTATTTTTTGTTATCCCTGATTTGAATTAAACTACCTCCGAGCTCCTTCACTTTATCGTGAGGAAATAGTTTCGTTTTCTCAGTAAATAAAATTTTTTATCTGTGAAGTAGGCAACTGAAAAGTTGCGAAAATCAATCTGAGTAGATGATTTTCCAGAACTGAAAAATATATTTCTAAGCTTGTGAATTTGTATTCTAAGATTAGTCTATCAGTCTATAAGAATACGAGTAAAATGCCTGTATCTGAACTGTGTTCTCAAGAGCCTTCAAATGATGTTCTCGAATGGCTCGCAAAATCTCTAACCCGATGTCGACTCATATTTTTTCACTCAAAATTTCTCTGAAAGGGATCACCGTGAACCGGGGCTCCTTTATCGGTTAGAACAAGGAATATGGGGCTTTAAACGTGAAAATTATTCACGTAGTCCATTACAGCTCTACAAAATTCCATTGGCGGAAATCACGTCATATTGAAAACTTTTGAGTATACCTTTTAAAATTTAAAGGGAAGGGGCAAATGCCTGGGGCACAACTAAAGTGCATTATTTTCTTTAAGGATCTATAAGTAAAGGAACAATGCGGCTCAACTATAATCGAAAACCTAAGAAACTTCGTCTTGATAACAAAACAAAAAGAGGATACTGACGATACAAAATATCGTGGTTGCAGCCAGTTTCCTCCTTTTTAAAGTCGAGCAGATTTCCCTTGCAGTTCAAGCCAAGGTACTCTAATTTGGAGAGATTATATATTTTTTTTCAAAATCATCCTATTTTCTTTTGGTTATATACTTTTAATTTTAAGGTTAACGAAAAAAAATTTACTATTCCTGAATCACGTTCTATACTATAACTATAAAATTATCACATATTAATATGTGTTGGACATCATTAACTGTTTGTTACATTTAAATTTATACGTTGTCATAGCAGAGTGGTTCTCTTCTAGGCATTCGTAGAATTCGTGGGAATTGTACCTATTCGTAGAATTCGAGTTCAAACCACTTGCTGGCAACGCATGATGGCATGGCAACATGCAGGTTTAAGTTGGGATTAGGTAGGTGTAAGTTAAGTTAATTATATTAATTAAGTTAATTAAGTTAAGTTAATTAGTTAAGTTAATTAAGTAAGTTAAGTTAGGCTATCTATATTTCCTTTTTAAGGTCATATTAACCAGGGATTTGATTACAATTATTTAATTATTATTTTGATATATTTACAAAGCCCAAACTTCATATTTTGCGTCATTCATAAGAAGTTGGGACAAAATTTAAGCTTTAGTGTAAAGAGCGAGGTATTGACGAGTACTAACCCATTCATATCTTCTATATATATAAAAATAAGTTGTTTGTGGGTTATGTCTGTCTGTCGAGTGACGTCGTGTTTGTCCGCATATGACGTCTGAATTATTTCACACTAATACAAAAGAAGAAAAAAAAACTAAAAAAGGACTTTGGCTTTAGCATTAATATAAAAGAAGCAAAAATCTAAAGAAGGTAAAAACTACCAAAAAAACTAAAAAGAAAAAAAAATAAAAAAATCTAAAAAAGCTTAAAAACTAAAAAAAACTAAAAAAAAGGTAAAAAACTAAAAAAAAACAAAAAAAAGGAAAAAACCATAAAATAAACTAAAAACTAATAAAAAAAACTAAAAAACTAAAAAAACTAAAAAAAACTAAAAAAGGTAAAAACTAAAAGAACTAAAAAAAACTAAAAAAGGTAAAAACTAAAAGAACTAAAAAAGAAAAAAAAACTAAAAAAAGGAAAAAAACTGAAAAATAAAGGAGAAAAAGAAAACTAAAAAAATATAAATAAAAATAAAAAAACTAAAAAGATAAAAACTTCAAAAAAAACTTAAAAGAAAAAAGAAAAAAAACTAAAAAACCTAAAAAAAGGTAAAAACCAATAAAAAAAACTAAAAAGAAAAAAAGGGAAAAAATTAAAAATTTATTTCATCATATACCAATTCAAAAACGAATGTATACCGGGATGACGACCGGGACACAGGGAATATAAATGACGACCGGGACGCAGGAACACAACTACAACGGTGACGCCGGGGGCATAGGGGGGATATATAAATGACGACGGGGACACAGGCAATGTTCGATTAGCAATCACCATCAACAAAGCTCAAGGGCAATCATTAGAATCATGAGGTATAGATCTGAATATGGATTGTTTATCCCATGGACAATTATATGTTGCATGTTCAAGAGTCGGTAAACCTGACAATCTATTTATATGCACAGACAATGGGGCAGCAAAGAATGTTGTATATTCACAAGTTTTACGTCGTTAAAAACATAAATTGACTTTGCATCCAGTTGAACTTTATCCTTTTCAATCTTAGACATCGTGACGGATGAAAACTCGGAACAATATATATATATAAAAATAAGTTGTCTGTGTGTGTGTGGGTCTGTCTGTCGGGTGACGTCATGTTTGTGTGTCGACTGACGTCATGTTTTCAACTGACGAAATTACAGACCGGGACATCGGGACACAAATGACGACCGGGACACCGGCACATAGGGAATATAAATGACGACACTCAAAGAGAAAGCGACCGGGACAAAAGGAATGTTCGATTAGCAATCAACAAAGCACCGGGACACAAATGACGACCGGGACACAGGGAGTATAAATGACGACCAGGACATAAGTAAAAAAAAAAAACTAAAAAAACTAAAAAAAAGGTAAAAACTACAAAAAAACTAAAAAGAAAAAAAAACTAAAAACTAATAAAAAAACTAAAAAATCTAAAAATCTAAATAAACTAAAAAAGAAAAAAAATAATATAGGAAAAAAATAAAGGAGAAAAACAAAACTAAAAAACGAATGTATATACAGACCGGGACACCGGGATACAAATGACGACCGGGACACAGGGAATATAAATGACGACCGGGACACAGGGACACAACTACAACGGGGACGCCGGGGGGCACAGGGGGATATAAATGACGACCGGGACACCGGGACACAAGGAATATAAATGACGCCCGGGACACTCAAAGAGAAATCACAGACTGGGACACCGGGACACAAGTGACGACCGGGACACAGGGAATATAAATGACGACCGGGACACAGGGACAAAACTACAAAGGGGACGCCGGGGGGCACAGGGGGATATATAAATGACGAATGCGACACAGGGAATGGTCGATTAGCAATCACCATCAACAAAGCTCAAGGGCAATCATTAGAATCATGAGGTATAGATCTGAATACGGATTGTTTTCCCATGGACCATTATATGTTGCATGTTCAAGAGTCGGTAAGCCTGACAATCTATTTATATGCACAGACAATGGGACAGCAAAGAATGTTGTATATTCGCAAGTTTTACGTAGTTATGGCGCGTAACGACTTACGCGTGCGGGGGGCTTGGGGGGGGGGGGGGGTGGGGGGCGAAGCGCCCTCACCAACTAGGTGTTGGGGTGGCACGAAGCTCCACCCCAACAGCTAGTACGTAATAAAATCATGAGAATACAGAAGTTCGTTACGTAAGCTAATTTGTAAGTTACGTATATTTTTTACTAATAAAAAGATTCGTAAAAAATTTAAAGTTCTAGTTGCCTTGATAAGTAATAAAAAAATCGGAGGGCAACTAGGCGTCCTCCCCCGCTCCTTTTTTTCTCAAAATCATTCGATCAATACTATGAAAAAGCCAATTAGCCAAAAAAATAAATATGCAAATTTCGTTTTAATTATTCATATGCGGAGAGCCAAAATCAAAACATGCATTGATTTAAAAACGCTTAGAAATTAATTTTTTTAAAACAAGTTTTTTAACGGAAAGTAAGGAAAGACATTAAAACTTAAAACGAACAAAAATTACTTCGTATATGAAACGGTAACGTTTTTACGCTAAAGTTTTCTACTGTTTTAAAAAAAAGAGTTAAGAGAGAGAGTCAAACTATAGCGAAAAGAGTCGGGCGTTGATGAGGAAGCACTTACTTGGATTGAATTTTCCAGAGGATATTTCCCTGGGGAAAGGGTTTTTTCTGTGGAGGTGGTGCCAGATATCCTAGCGTTAATGAAAAAACAAAAAGAAATTAAATAAAAAAACAAGTTTCCTTCAACTGGAAGTAAGGAGCAATATTTAAACTTAAAACGAACAGAAATTATTCCGTATACAAAGAGGGTC
This sequence comes from Artemia franciscana, assembly GCF_032884065.1. NCBI lineage: Eukaryota > Metazoa > Arthropoda > Branchiopoda > Anostraca > Artemiidae > Artemia > Artemia franciscana. The sequence continues at coordinate 690,945 of NW_027062705.1, forward strand.
TTTAAAGCCTCGCTCTTTACACTAAAGTTTAAATTGTGTCCCAATTCTTTAATAATGACTCCTGAAACGCAAGGGTAGTTTAATTAGAACAATAAGTAACGTTTTTATAAGGCCAAAAAACTTTAGCTTGAAGAGCGTGGTGTTGAGGAAGGGGCAACCCCCGTCGTATACGTAATAACTTCTGTTCGTTTTAAGTTTCAATATTGCTCCTTACTTTCAGTTGAAAATAACCTTTTTTTTATTTAATCAAACAGTTCGTGGTAACGAACTGTAAATAGGAGCGACCCGGCTCAATAGTAAACGAAGCTCTAAAAAACGGAACTTCGATGCTAAGAGATATATCAAAAGAATCGGATTTTTATGCTGATTTTGAATATATAAGTTTCATCAAATTAGGTTTTTGTCATCAAAAGTTACGAGCCTGAGAAAATTTGCCTTATTTTCGAAAATAGGGGTAAACACCCCTTAAAAGTCATAGGATCTTAACGAAAATCACACCCTCGAATTCAGCGTATCAGAAAATCATATAGAAAAAATTTCAAGGTCCAATCTACAAAAATGTGGAATTTTGTATTTTTTGCCAAAAGACAGATCACGGGTGCGTGTTTTGTTTTGTCATTTGTTTGTTTTTTTGTTGTTTTTTTTCCTTCCCTTTAAATTTTAAAAGGTATACTCAAAAGTTTTCAATATGACGTGATTTCCGCCAATGGAATTTTGTAGAGCTGTAATGGACTACGTGAATAATTTTGTCACAAAATATAAAGTTTGGGCTTTATAAATGTATCCAAGTGATAATTATATCATAGTAAGTAGATCCCCCTAAAGAAGAGAGTAGGGATGTTTCTCCTTAGAATCTAGTCAGTATGACCATAAAACGGGAATATATACAGGGGCAAAAAATCGCACAAAGAAACAATAAGAAAGAAGTGACAAGTGCTGAAAGTATTTGAGTTACTGATATAAGCACTGATTAATTGCATATAGATAATAACATAATACATTAATAAAGTGTCAGGAAGCAAAGCTGTTACATGAATGTCAGTGCTATTATCATAGGCAGCGCAAATAAAGAGGAATACGGGCACAATGTGTTATTTATTTATTATTATTAATTTTCTTTGGTTTGTTCTAGACCAGGGCATTTCGGTATTGAAGAAGTTTTCATAGAAACTTTAAAAAGAGCTAAGTCAATTGAAAATTGTTAGGGCTAGTGCCTTTTTTAATAGTATGAAGTGATTTTGAGGCAAATAGCCTCCACCTCATGCCAATCATTTCCCAAAACACATTCAATCAACATTTTGAGATAACTATTTCGCTTAGTGATGTTGAAAGGTCCAAAATTATGTCTGAGGATGGCAACTGGATGATAAACTGGATGATGTCTGATTCTCTAAAATTTGTCTCTTACTATCCCGAATAGGAACAAGCTATAGGCTCTTTCCTGAACATCCTTAAGTTGTCTGCAGCTCTGGAAGTCACAAGAAAGTTCAGTTTTCAGGAAAGTAACAGTTTTACAGAGTTCTACAAATATAGGGAAACATCACGAGTCAGTTACTTTGAACCAGTTTTACAGATACTTGCTGCACAAACTACACGGCTATGATTGTGTTTTGAGTTATAACTTTGCTCTTTAGGTTGATCAAAAAACCGCGTTTTTAAACTTAACTTTTATTCGTGTTTCGGTTTTTAAAATACACACGATAAACCCTGCAAAAAGATTTGTGTTTTGGTTTGTTGATTTTGTCAGATTTTGAAATTATCTGTGTTGTGCTTTATGGACATCTTAATGCTAAGATTAGAAGTTCTTAAGGAGCACTTAAAAGAACTAAGGCTCTCTAAGACTGCGTTCTGGAGGCTCAGCTTCATTACTTGTTTGTGATCCCCCGTGTACAGCTTTTAGTGTTGTTTTGGAGGGTGTTTTCGAAGAAGGGCTAAAAAAATTATTCCTAGTATTTTTTTTTTTTGTAAGTACACGAAGTTTTTTGTTAGGAATTCCAACCCGAGCTCGGAATCAAACAATTATTGGTAGAAATGGGATATTTTTTTATATTTTTATTTTGAGTTTTATTTTGACTGAAGCATGTCAAAGATAAACGGTTTTTACAGGTTTAATATAATTAGCATCTCTATGTGAATAAAAAAACAAACAAATATAGCTATTTTTTGTTATCCCTGATTTGAATTAAACTACCTCCGAGCTCCTTCACTTTATCGTGAGGAAATAGTTTCGTTTTCTCACTAAATAAAATTTTTTATCTGTGAAGTAGGCAACTGAAAAGTTGCGAAAATCAATCTGAGTAGATGATTTTCCAGAACTGAAAAATATATTTCTAAGCTTGTGAATTTGTATTCTAAGATTAGTCTATCAGTCTATAAGAATACGAGTAAAATGCCTGTATCTGAACTGTGTTCTCAAGAGCCTTCAAATGATGTTCTCGAATGGCTCGCAAAATCTCTAACCCGATGTCGACTCATATTTTTTCACTCAAAATTTCTCTGAAAGGGATCACCGTGAACCGGGGCTCCTTTATCGGTTAGAACAAGGAGTATGGGGCTTTAAACGTGAAAATTATTCACGTAGTCCATTACAGCTCTACAAAATTCCATTGGCGGAAATCACGTCATATTGAAAACTTTTGAGTATACCTTTTAAAATTTAAAGGGAAGGGGCAAATGCCTGGGGCACAACTAAAGTGCATTATTTTCTTTAAGGATCTATAAGTAAAGGAACAATGCGGCTCAACTATAATCGAAAACCTAAGAAACTTCGTCTTGATAACAAAACAAAAAGAGGATACTGACGATGCAAAATATCGTGGTTGCAGCCAGTTTCCTCCTTTTTAAAGTCGAGCAGATTTCCCTTGCAGTTCAAGCCAAGGTACTCTAATTTGGAGAGATTATATATTTTTTTCAAAATCATCCTATTTTCTTTTGGTTATATACTTTTAATTTTAAGGTTAACGAAAAAAAATTTACTATTCCTGAATCACGTTCTATACTATAACTATAAAATTATCACATATTAATATGTGTTGGACATCATTAACTGTTTGTTACATTTAAATTTATACGTTGTCATAGCAGAGTGGTTCTCTTCTAGGCATTCGTAGAATTCGTGGGAATTGTACCTATTCGTAGAATTCGAGTTCAAACCACTTGCTGGCAACGCATGATGGCATGGCAACATGCATGTTTAAGTTGGGATTAGGTAGGTGTAAGTTAAGTTAATTATATTAATTAAGTTAATTAAGTTAAGTTAATTAGTTAAGTT